>NW_023397351.1:0-38582 GCF_011125445.2 Fundulus heteroclitus | reverse complement strand
TCTCACAGTACTTGTATTTTCTTGTCACATTAGTTAAAGGGTGTGCTTATATATCTCACAATGAATGTATATCTGATATGATAATAAAAGTGTGCCTAACATGTATCTGAGGGAAATGTGTGTGTCAGTCTTGAGGTCAAGCTGAGAGTTAGACGCACACAGGCAAGGGCAGTCAGACATACATGGTGCACCATGGGGAAACATCATGATCAGAAAATCAAACTATGTTGTATTGTGAACAAAAGATGTATGGTAAAGGTCCAGGAAGAGGTCGAAACGATGGGTGCAACTGTGTTTGCATGGCCACATGATGTTAAATAATGGAGTGTGTTGTCATCAGCAAAAAGATAACGATGGGGAGCCAGTTTGCAATTGAGGTTAACATAATGAGGTGGGGCCATGTGGAAGGAGGCAGGGACAATAAGTGTTTTAAAAAATATGCACCCTCGGGAAGTTTCCACCGATATGTAACAAAACAATAAAGCTATCCGTGGAAAAGTGATAGAAAATACGTAATAAAAAGGTGGGTGGAGCTCCAAGGAGGAGCTCCAAGACAAGAGAACGTATATAAACAGACCATTTTCTGTATGTTGTCAGATGATGTTGTCCGGAGCTCATCTCATTTGTGGTTGTCTTGTGTTGTTGCAATAAACCGCCTTGGACCGAAACTCAGCTACTTTTGTTCACTTTTTGACCACTGTTGGATATTCTTAACTGCCTTATCAAGAACTTAGAATTTTTGAAGGACTTTGTACAAATTATTATGTTGTGGGAAGAACGTTCCACGACATTTTGGCGAGCCGAGCCAGGAGGAAGCTTGATCCCGGACGACTGCTGCCACCGGTTGGAGGCCAGGACCCCCAGGGCCCGATAATCCACCAATACAGGTGAGAAACTAATTTGTTATAATTGTCTAAATTTGTGGGGAACCGGCCTCCGACAGGCGGCTGGTGGACGTCAGGTATCACACAAGCTCTCCTAAAAGAACCTAGAAGTCTAAATTTAGTAACATATACAAAACACTAACATACAAGAAGAATATATATAAAATAACATACAAGAAGAACAGAAATAGAGCTGAAGGCGGTCCAGAGGTGTGTGTGTGTGTGAATGTATGGCTATTGTACGTGGCTGCTTATCGTTTTAATGTATGAGTGAAATATGGCTTGTTTTGTTTAAGTGTGTGTGTGAATGTATGGCTATTGGTTTAATGTGTATGAGTGAAGTATATCTATTGTTGTTTAAGATGTGTTTGTGAAGGTATGACTAGTGTATGTGGCTGCATTGTGGTTAACTAACGAGTACGAATGCATGACTATTGCAGGTGGCTGAGCGCTGCATGTGTGTGTACGGCTAGTGAAGTGGCTGAATTATTGTTTAAAGGTACTGATTGATGCAAAAAGTATGTGTGTATGAACATATGGCTAATGTAAACTGCTGCAATTTTGTTTAAGGTATCAATTGATGCAAAAATATATGTGCATGAATACATGGCTAATATGAACTGATGCATTTTTGTGTAAAGTATTGATTGATGCATGAAATATCCTGTGCACAGCTGAGGTAATCATAACAAGCGATGTTATGCATTTTTGCTTAGGATATTGAGTAGTGCAAGAACTGTTTTGTGTCTGAATAGACAATTGTTAGAGAAATAGGGACAGACCGGTCAAAGCGATTGACAGTCTGATGAGACAGCCGCTCGGAGCAGTGGATGCACTTAGTGTGTGGTTCATATCTGTGGCATGGTAAGGATATTGGTGACTAAGTGATAGTCAAAGAGTTCTATAAAGTTGTGTTAGGTATTGGTGATTAAGGCCTGGCTAAGCGATAGTCCAGTGTAAGAAGTACTGGTGAGGAAGTGGGGCCTGGAAGCTGGGAAAAACGCGTATGCCACTGTAAGAGACAGTGAGGAAAGTTATTGTAAGAATAATATAGGCCTGCAGAGTAAAGCACAAGAAGTGCATAGGTGAGAGCTAAAGCTTAAGCAAAACATAAAATATATGTCTGTCTGTTTTTGGTTTGTGTAGAGTGTAGATTAAGTGTTAAGGGGAAATTAAGGGGAAGGGGAACTATAACAGTAATACATAGAATAAAATAATAATAAATAATAAATCGGCAGTTGATAAGGATATATATATATATTCGTAAGAAACAAAGTGTAGAATAAAAACAAACTATAGCAATAAAACATAGAAGGTAAGATAATAATAGATAAAAGGTTGGTAGTAGTAAAGTATATAATAAAAATTATAAAACAAAGGATAAAACAAAGAAGTCTAGCATATCAGAAATACCCTGACCCTAATTGGTGAAATATAACAGATTGGACAAAGATAAAACGTCTAAATTGTTGAGATATAACAGATTGAAAAGATACAACGTTAAAAAATAGGAAAAATCTATATTGGAAAGAGCAGGACCCAATAAAATCAGATACATAGGGACTAAAGGTTAGCAATAGCAGGGCTGAACCATTAATAGCAGTCTTAATATAAACGCAATTTCCGAAACCACAGCATCTACGAGTGTAACTACTAACAATTAGAGCATTAGAGTGTCCATTAGGTTGTTGGTAAAACGTAAAAAGTGGGGTTGCCTCCACACAAAAGGAAAGGCGGTAGCAGCAGGTGAGATAATCTAATTTTATTGCTGAATCTGGAAGCCTCTATAATCATACGTAGCATAAAAATACAGGTCAATTAATTTAAAGCTAAAATTGCCTGTAGGCTGCATGTTAAGTTTAACAAAAATTAATGTCCAAATCAACTAAAGGCTGGTCTCTTGAATAACATTCTAATTGTCTTGGATAATATTCTGATCTTGAAAAATATTCTGATAAATAGAAGCAATAAAGGTTCTAGTTGTAATCAGTTCTTGTGTACAAACATCTTTAGTTATAGGCCATTCTTTCTTTACCCACGATTAATGTAAAAGAAAGTCAAAAGGTGCAACCTAGGTTAAAATATATTTAGGCTAAAACACAATCATTGTTGCTCTGAATTTAGATGCTGTGAGTCCTGTAGCAACTGAGCAGCAGCGGGGAGAAACATAATTAGATTATTTCCAAAGTCGTTCAGCCCTAAGTAAAAGACACAGGCCACAGTGTCTGCTGCTGCTGAGTGCCATGGGAACCAACGGGAGCAAACAGACTAAGGAACTGACGCCTGCTAAATTAGTAATGGTAACACATCCTTCTAATAAACGCAAAATTCAAAAATGTATGATAGAATGGCATAAGATTACATTCTGGAAAAAATCGCTGGCCTATAGAAGGTAGCTTGACCGTTATGCTATGATGAAGTAGAAGAGAAGCTGCGGCATAACGAGGTGAGAAATGACCAATGCAGCTGCGTAAAAAAACAGAAACATGCTGAACAGAGAGATATCTTGCAATATTTTAAAGATGACAGTAATAAAAGTCCAACCAGCGCCTGTATATACGGATCTAAACCACACACCCTTATCGCAGGCAACAGCAGGACAATATCCAGTATTTACAGATCAAAATAGTAGGGGTAAATCACAGGAAGATTAAAAATAGTAATGGATAATGAGGGGGAGGGAGAAGAGGAAATAGAGGTAGACAGCAGGAAAAGTGGGAACAGATAAGCCAAGAAGAAATACTAAGCTGCTCAGTAGATGAAAAGGAAGATAGTGCATGCTCCAGCCCATCGACACCTCCCAGGTCTCGGTGGCCCACATCAGTAGAAAGGCCCACAACTCTCCCTCGGGCACTTAAGAAATCAAGTCTAAAAGAAAATTCAAAACTGCTGGGAAAAAGAAAAACCGCAGAGCTGGAGGAATTGAAAGAATGCTCTGCATCAGTCTACAGCTGGGAGAAAGAGAAGGAACACAACGAGAGAAAAAGGGAAGCAGAAAGGCGTAAAAGAGAGGAGGAAAATATAGAGGAATTACGAAGGGGCGTAAGAAAGCAACGAGAAGAAAAGAGAAATAGATTGAGCTGCGTATGAAAGAAGCAGCCCTAAGTGACTTCACAGACCACCCCGACCAGCACTCTAAAGCTATGCTTAGAGAAGCAGAAAAAGATGAGGAGGACGAAGAGGAAAGAGACAAGGAGCTGTGGGGCACAGCTGAACGTCCAGACGATGGAGAAGATGTAGTACCTCCACATTATTTCAGCGGGTACAGACAGAGTGAGGAGGGCCCAGCTGTAAAGCATCGGCAGGTCACAGAAAAGAGAGAGATGTTTTCAAATGTGAAAAAACAACTTGCCTCTGAATTTGAGGTGGACTTGGAGGTGGAAAAGCACCACGCTATGGAAACGAGATCGCAGGCACAGATACGTGCGGCAACACGGGGACAGGAGGCGAAGATCATGCCTTTAATTTCCAAGGGACCTGATGACGACAGGTACATGCCATGGTCATTTATGGACATGATAACGCTTGCAGGAAGACTGACGCCGCTGGCAGACGGAGCAGACAGATGGATAGAAAAGTTAGAAGAAATCACGGGAGGCATCAACCTGGCAGCCGGAGACATCAAAGCACTGCTAATAAAGCAGCAGGCTACTCGGCAGCCAAAGAAGTGTTTGTGGAAGCTAGGCTTCCAGGGGTCATGCGCGGACACCGGTGTGACGGGTTACCCTTCAACCATATGAGACCCCGTGTATGGGAAGCCCTAAGACAAAAGTACCCCTCACGCAGAGACCCAACCAAGCTGAAAGAGGAATGCCTAAGAGATGATGAAAGCCCAGCCCAGTTTCTGCACAAGTTTCAACAAATGTGGAAAGCAGAGACAGGAAGTGAATGGGATGAACAAGAGTCAACCAAGGCCCTATTCAAGATGTACGTTAAAGGTGCCATGCCCAGAGAGGTACAGACCAAGCTGGATGGAGTGGTGGGACTCATAAAAATGGACTGGCCTGCATTCTCTGAGCATGTGATACACTATGTCAACATGCACCGAGCTGAAAAACAAGCGCTTGAGGACCAGAGCAAGATGCTGGCCACCAAGTTGGCCCAACTGCAAATTGGAGAATTAACAAAAGCAAAGAAAGAGAGAGAAAAGCCCAAACATCAAGCGGCACTGACAGTGGCAGCCTCTCCCACAGCTGAGAGTGGACCAGCTGGAGGTGATGTCATACAAGCCCCTGTGATATCTCCCACTATCCCTCCACCCACACAGCAGATGCAGTATCCAACAGCACCACCTGCAGGAGGGGCCCAAACGCAACAGGTCCCTCCCATCCATGTGCATCTAAGTCAGGGAACAAGTTCCCAGCACGTGATGACTGGAAGAGGAAGAGGGGGGCCACCCATGCGGGGAAGATGGAGAGGACCACAAGGAGCCCCGAGGAGGCCCCCTCAAGGACAATACCAGCGGATGCCCCAGGCGGGTCCAGACATGGGACAACAGCAGCTGAGGCTGCAGTGTTGGGGATGTGGACAAGTCGGACACATGCAAAGAGACTGCCCAACCAACCCATGGATGGGACCCCAGCACCCTGCCACGGGACCTGCCAACGGTGGAGCAGGGCCAGAATCGTACTGGCAATAGGGGTGCCCAGAGAAACCTGAAAGAGAGGCCATTCTACCTGTATTAACACAACGCCCACAAACGGAACCCACAATTGATGTCACAATATACGACAGCCATCATCAATTCATGATTGATACAGGTGCTGCATACTCGTGCATAGGTAAAAGTGGTATTAACCTGCCTCTCTCAGCATCAAAGATTCGAACAGTAGGTTTCTCTGGGAAGACCCAAATAATACCCATGACTGAGCCAGTTCCCATGATTATAGGAGAAAAGACTGTGTATGCACCACTACTTTATTCAGCAGATACGCCAATTAATCTGCTGGGCAGAGATGTGTTATGCCAACTCAACGCAAAGATTAAATGCACTCCAAATGGAATTTATTTTGAAGCAACTGACAACAGTGAAGCCTTCATGATGCCACTGGGCCCACAGATGACCCCACAAGTGACAAATCATGACCCCGAAGACCAAGTATTTTGGATGAAACTCACGTCACCTACTTCTTTCCTCCAATTGGAGTGGGAAACATGGAGACCTCTGATAATGAACCACTACGACAAGTCCAAAGAGCCCTTCCTCCCTCTCCATTGCACCATGTTTTATGACAAAGGACAGAAACATGAAGACTACGAGAAGAGCTGGGATGAAGAAATTAACAACAAAACAACTGTCATCCAATATGCTGACATAATGGTTGGGCCACAAGGAGCCGCAGCCGTTGTCAAGTTTCCTGAAAAAGACATTGCTGAATGGTTCCAGGTCACTGACTCAGCGCCGCATGTCACATTGCTGATTGCTGACAAGTACGAGTCACATGACCTGGGTCCCATGATTCAAGAAGCCAAGAAAGTCACAGAATGGATTGATACGGCGTGGAACCGGATCAGTGTATCAAAAGATGGACTATTCTTCAAGATCTCATTTTCACGAGCAGATGAAGTAATAGCAGAACACATCAAAGTGCCTGGGAAAAGACAAATGGCGGTGACTGAAGAGCATGCATCACTATTAGAACAAGTTCCTGAGCAGGTGTGGTCCAAAAGCAAAACAGATGTAGGTTTAGTAAAATCAGCTAACCCCATTAAATTCACCACCAAATTAAATGCTAAATTACCCTTTCAAAGACAATACCCCCTCAAACATGAAGCAGTAGAAGGCATACAGCCCATTATTACAGGATTAGAAAATGTAGGCGTTCTAAAAACAACAGCAAGCCCCTGTAACACACCAATTTTTCCAATCAAAAAGCCTAACAGTAATGACTATAGATTAGTTCATGATCTAAGATTAATCAATGCTATTGTAGCAGAAGAAATACCGATAGTACCTGACCCCCATACACTGTTAAGTAACATACCCCCGGGAACAAAATGGTTTACTGTGATAGATCTGTGTTCAGCATTTTTCAGTGTGCCTGTGCATCCAGATTCCCAGTATCTGTTTGCATTTACGTACAAAGGTCAACAGTATACGTACACACGATTGCCCCAAGGGTTTGTACATTCACCATCTATTTTCAATCGTGTGCTGGCAAATGATTTAAATCACTTAGACATACCATCCACCATGTTGATGTATGTTGATGACATTTTGATCTGTTCTGCCTCAAAAGAGCAGTGTGAAAAAGACTCCATTACGGTGTTGACCGCATTGGCAGAAGGAGGACACAAAGTAAGTAAACAAAAATTACAATTCTGCAAACAAACAGTAGAATACCTCGGCAGGCAACTCAGTGGGGACAAAAGGTCTATCGCACCGTCCCAAATAGAAGCCATAACCAAATTGCCCAAACCTCAAACTGTTGGTCACATGTTGTCTTTCCTTGGCATGGCAGGTTACAGCAGACCGTGGGTGTGTGATTACGCTATCAAATCTGCTCCATTAAGAGCACTTATTAAAGCCGCAGGCCAAGGACACCAGTCGGCTCAGTTACAGTGGACAGACGAGGCAGAGGGAGCGTTTCAGCTGCTAAAACAAGATCTCCAAACGGCTCCTGCTCTGGCCAATCCAGATTATGGCAAACCATTTAATCTGTACGTGGCAGAGCGACAAGGGTATGCATGTGCAGTATTGATGCAAGACACTCCCACAGGTAAACAACCAATTTCTTATTACAGCACAAAATTAGATGGAGTTGAAGAAGGCCTGCCTCCTTGTTACCAAGGCTTGGCAGCGGCAGCATTTGCATATAAAAAGGCCTCAGTGATTACTATGGGTCACCCTGTTTTCTTGTATACATCGCATCAATTGCATGCACTGCTCACAAGCCCATGTTTTGTGATAACCCAAGCTCGTCGCACTGGTTATGAAGTTCTGCTTTCAGGACCTGACCTTACAGTGCAACGGTGTGTCGCGATCAACCCGGCCACAAGAATGGTATTGCCAACAGAAGGTGAGCCACACGATTGTCTCAAGGAGACGGATGCCTTCATGAAAGTAAGGGAGGATTTATACAATCACCCAATCCCATCCGATATAACATTGTTTGTTGATGGGTCATGTGTCAGAGGTGAGATGGGGAACAAAGCAGGATACGGAGTGGTCCGGCTTGACCCCGATGGCACCTATACAAAAGTTCAGTCCATGAGCCTTGACCAACCTTGCTCTGCCCAATTGGCAGAGATAAAAGCATTAACAGCTGCATGTAAATTAGCTACAGGTAAAAGAGTCACCATTTACACAGACAGTGCGTATGGATATGGGGTATGCCATATAAATGCAAGCATCTGGAAACAGCGAGGTTTTGTTCGAACTGATGGCACCCCGGTGACACATGGGCAGGCTGTCATGGAATTAATACAAGCCATGCAGCTCCCATCTGCATTAGCTGTTGTAAAATGTGCTGCACATCAGACGGCAAAAACACCTATAGCAATAGGAAATAACTTAGCAGATGAGGCAGCCAAAGAAGCCACAGGACCGGCAATACAAGGACCGATGGTTCTTGCAGCTGACTGTGAACCCATCACTAATTTAGCCTCATTAATTGAAGCGCAGAACAGCGTCTCTGAAGCAGAAAAACGATTGTGGGTGCAAAGGGGGGCGGTACGCACATCACACCCCCATGCAGGGTTGTGGCGAAGTTTTCGAGGGCATTTTGTACTACCTTTGTCCTTATTACCAACAGCCATCAAAATAATGCATGAACCTGATCATTGTTCACGAGCCCAGGTTGTTCGAAAGTTGCAGGCAGTATGGTGGTCACCTTATTTGACACCTATGGTAGACAGAGAATTAGCTATATGCCCACACTGCCCCAAGTACAATGTGCGAAAAATGTTCACACAACCTTTAGCACATATCCCCATGCCAGATGGCCCTTTTCGTCATCTGATTATGGATTATGTTGACATGTTAACTCGTGTGCAGGGAAAGAGATACATGCTTGTGGTTGTTTGTCGTTTCAGCAGATGGATAGAAGCCTGCCCCACTGCTAAGTGCGATCACAAATCAGCAGCAAGGTTTCTATGTAAAGAAGTGTTTCCCAGGTTTGGTATGCCTGACACTATTTCATCTGATAACGGATCTCACTTTGTTTCACAGGTTGTCCAGGCGACGTTCACCCAATTGTGTATAAAACAAAAGTTTGGCTGTGTTTATCATCCCCAGTCACAGGCATCCGTAGAACGCGCCAACGGTGTTCTCAAAACCAAGATTGCAAAGATTATTGCTGATAGCAATAACCGCCTGACGTGGGTGGATGCGTTGCCGATTGCACTGATGGCAATGCGTTCTCAGACTAACAGAATAACCCATCTTACTCCTCATGAAATGCTTACAGGTCGACCTATGCCTCTCCCACAGGTCCGAGGGCCCCAGGAGGAGATTTCCCTGGCGCAACTTGAACGTGAACTGGGGGACTACCTCAGGTCCCTAACCCGTATTCACAGACTTATATTTCAACAGGTGAAAGCAGCTCACAACCGAGACGAGACACGTATCCCAGTGGACGTCAGAGACGTCCAAGTCGGTGACAAAGTGTTCATACGAGTGTTTAAACGTCAGTGGAACGAACCTCGTAGGGAAGGGCCTTTTAAAGTTGTTCTTACCACTCCCACTGCCCTAAAAGTTGAAGGTAAGCCCTTCTGGTTCCATAAAAACCACTGCACACGTCATCGTCCACCAGACCCACCTGGCCTTGATCCAGGACCGACGGGCTCTGTGCATGCTGAAAGGGCAGCAGCAAGTCTCCCTCCGCATAACACCATAGCACATTCACAGGCGTCTGATGTCGTACCTGGGGCGAGCGCTGATGCATCCTCACCCCCGTCATCGTCTGATGGCCAGAGACGATCAGCCCGTTTGGCAGCCCGACGGTCTCCACTGTCAGGGGACTCTGAGAATGATAGTGTTCATTCTTTTGTTTCCGATTCGCCTTCTGACTCTGGCAGCAGTAATGCTGATTCTCCTGCCACTCAGAGTCCTGGCAGGCCTGTCTCAGACTCACCCGGCCCTGAGGCACTGGAAGAACCTTTTTTTCCTCACTCATCAGACAGTGCTGGAACTGTTTCCCCTTCCTCACCTGCACCTTCCCTACCCCCTCCCTCCCTTTCCACTTCCTCGGACAGCACGTCTGAGTCGGCGAGCGGGTCGTGTCCGCCCACTCCATCGCCGTCTGGGCGTCTCTCGTATGCGTCTTCTTCCGAAACTGACTAGTTTTCTTCTTTTGTTAACCCTTTTCGGGTTAACAAGGGGGGATCTTATTAAGCTCACCACTAACAATGCACATTCACACTTAAAGCGTCAAACAGAGACATGTGCACTAGCAATGATAACACTAGCTACTAACCAGGGGATAATCAGCAATAACGGTGGGGAGAATAAATCATTAATGCATGTGCAAACTGAAGGTTATGACTATGTGATGTCTGAAGAAATTTTAGGAGACGAGTCAATGGGAAAACATTGGCTTGGAACTCCACAAAGCATGGACTGCCGTGGGGATGGGATGGTGATCATTACGGTAAGATGCAAGACAGACATGTGCCAAAACATACTAACAAAACAAATAATGACGATAGAAAGAGCTCATAGAGTGGTAAAGTTAATAAACAAAAGACAGAAAAGGGATCTAAATAAATTAAAAACGTCACAATGGCAAATGAACATGTTTCAACAATGGATACAATTTTCGGTTCAAGCTATGTTTACAGCTAAAAAGCGCCCTAGAGAAGATTGTATAGCCTGTTAAGCAACTACCGACCCTTCAGATTATACCCGGAAGTAAAATAGGCGACTGCCCAGACATATCAGAATGTTTTGCTCACTGTGTTATGCATATGGCTGCAGGTTTACCATCATGGACAAAAGACAGGAAAAGATGCCCCGA
Source organism: Fundulus heteroclitus (assembly GCF_011125445.2). Taxonomy (NCBI): domain Eukaryota; kingdom Metazoa; phylum Chordata; class Actinopteri; order Cyprinodontiformes; family Fundulidae; genus Fundulus; species Fundulus heteroclitus. The sequence goes on along the minus strand of NW_023397351.1, from coordinate 27,742 downwards.
AGCACTAACCTCCTCAATAAATGAATTAATGAGTACATCTTCCCTCCCTCCAGTAGTGCAAAAGCCGGCTAAACTAAGCTTTCCATTTTGTATAGCACGAGGAACAGAATTAGAAGAGGTGACCAAAAGAACCTCTAGCAAAATGGAGACTACAGATGAGATGGTGAAATGTAATATAATACCGTGGTACCCACCGGCAGCAGGAGGGAACGTGAGCTACATCAAACTATGTGAAACTAGCCTTAAAAGTAATATAAGTTGTAAACAAATAGTACCAGATGGAGGAAAGATTATCTATGACATCCAACCTACAGCAGTAGCTCAATACCGAGTAAAGAGTCTGGCGCAAGGATCTGTCCCTTTAGGAGACATTTTTTGGATGTGTCACAATACTGAGCAAATACTATCCTCACTGCCTCCTCAGTGGGAAGGTATCTGTGCTCCAGTAATGCTTACAGGACAACTAAAATTAATAATAGATAATCAAAAAATCAGCAACAAAACACCTAATGAAATAGGAAACCGGACAAAAAGAAGTACTCCTACTGAGCACAAACAGAATTGGCAAATGTCTGATGAAGTATATATTACATGGGATCAGGTCCCATTAGGGGTACCGGATGAACATGCCGCAATAGGAAGTAAGTGGATAAAAGCTGGACGAGGGGTCGGCTCGTTACCATTCTTCGGAGTAATTACCAATGCGCAATACATAGCTCGAAATAGTAGGTGGATAAATCTCCTATGGTACAATCAACAAAGGTTTATAAATTTTACAATAAAGGGCGTAGACCTTATAAAAGAACAATTACATGCTACATCACTAATGGTTTTACAACATAGGTTCGTACTGGAATCCCGTATGGCCGGGGACCAGGGGCTATGTGATTATATCGGGACAGATTGTTGTACTTTAATCCCTATGCATACTGATGTTAACGGCAGCTTAACAGGTGTTCTTCAAGAAATGAAGCGTATGAGAGATGAACATGTGGAGAGATCCAATTGGAACACTCAGCTGAAGGGGTTTTGGGATTGGTTCAATAAGCTTGGGTGGACAAGATACCTCAAAGCAGCAGGAATAATACTAGGAGCCATAATATTGATAATATTAGTAGTTGTCTGCTGCGTCGTACCCCTCATTCGGGGGTTGGTCTCAAAACTTATTGTGAGTGTAACTGGTCAATTCCCCCTAATAGAGGTGCAGATAGACCAGGTCATATAAGGTAAAACCATGATCCCCTCTCACCCCCACCAGGTACGTGTATATATATATATATATATTCTTTTTTCCTGATATTAATTATATAGTAATAAATTGCATGCCGAGTCTTTATAAACGACCTTAGATGTAGTTCTTTGCATGTCAAGTGTTTATAGATTAGCGTAGGAGTAGTAATTTGCATGCTAAAAATATTTATAAGTTCTTTTAGGAAAGTATATGCCTCATGTGGATATATACCTATAACATACTATGTCTCCACATGCAGACTGCTGAAAATGGCGGACGCTTATTTTAACGTACACCACACACCAGCTGAGGATTGGCAGGGACGCGCGAATAGAGGAAACACAAACGCTGCACATGCGTCGTTAGGTACACAAGCATATGTAGGTATAGGCACTGGTCTCCCTAATAGGCGCCCAGACGATCCAGCAGAGGGGCCTAGCGCTGTACCACCGGGAGGAATGAGGGACCTCAGAGAGCTGCCGATGGACGACCTGCCATCACCAGGGGCCCTAAGGATCGACTTCAGCCCTGTCAGCCCTGAGGACCCAGCAGACCGAGGATGGCCGAACAGAGCTGCCTGGGAGATGCCATCCACACCTGGCCAAGGAAGGCCAAACAGAGCGGGTCAGGAGAGGCCATCTACATCGGGCACGGGGACGACGGGTCCAACCGCGATGGGAAATCCTGCACTGGAGCCGACTGTTAATGTTTTTCAACAGATGCAGCTGAGCTCCTTTGAGATGAGCCACATCTCAGGATTTCTAATGCACCCTCTGGATCTTTACAGAACCGCTCACGACCTCAAAACGGAAATTGCCTCTATGGATACTAGAGTTTACACTCAGCTGGTCAGATGTCTATCTCCGGCGTCAAAGAAGCACATATTCGCAATTCGCCGCAGCACATACAAAGTCAAATATAAGGCTAGAGTGTGCCAGTTAACCCAAGAACAGGACAGTCTGACCCAACGACTTCAAGAGGCTCAACAGACTATTGTCAGCTTACAGGACAGACTGTTGCAGATGACAGCGGAACGTGACACAGCAAGACGTCAAGTATTGCAGTGGCGTTTGGCTACTACGACACTAGCACAGCAACAGGGACGAGCTCCTGGGACTTCCACAGTAGGACTGGGGAATCAACCTCCAAGGGGGGTGGTTTTCCCTAATCCCCAACCTCAGAACTTTCAATGAAAAAAAAAAAAAAAAAAAAAAAGACCTAAGCTGTTATGAATGATGAAATGATTATGTATACTTCAATAATAAATATGATGATGCATGCTTAAAAAGTTAAATATAATTGTGTATATTTATAACTTATGTGACAGTACTAAAAACTGTGCAGGGAGCACCGATAGGGTTGCTCAAATGTTGGTTGTAATGCAGGTCTACGGACCATTAAGTGACTGGTTAGCCTGATACAGCAGGCATGATAGAGTAGTGGTATTATTATTTAAACATCAACTCGTTTGATGTAGGGGGTGTGCAGTGCCCCCCTGGGTAAGGGTTGCAGTGTCCTAACAGGTGATTAAGCTGCTCGGATATGTCGACCTGATGCCCAGTATCATTGCTGAAAACAAATCCTGAAAACCCTTCTATAAAAAAAGTAAGTAAGAGGAAAAAGTCCTCACAAGAGTGCCAAGGGGGGATTCCCTCTTTGTTTAACTATAAGTCTTGTGTTTTACTGTGTGATCATAGTTTTGTGTATCCCTCACTATTAGTAGAAGTGTGTTTTGATCTTAAACTTTGGTACTAATATTGATTAGTTTGTGGTGTGCTAAGTATTAATTAGTTTGTGGTGTGCTAAGTATTACTTACAATGTGGTGTGCTATTGATATTTACTCTAGAAATTCATAGTCATGATAAATCGACAATCATTTGTAGAGTGTGATTTATTTTGTGACCCTTGTCAGGGTCACAGGGGGGAAATGTAGTAGATTAACCTCTCACAGTACTTGTATTTTCTTGTCACATTAGTTAAAGGGTGTGCTTATATATCTCACAATGAATGTATTCATATCACTATGATTAAAAGTGTGCCTTAACATGTATCTGAGGGAAATGTGTGTGTCAGTCTTGAGGTCAAGCTGAGAGTTAGACGCACACAGGCAAGGGCAGTCAGACATACATGGTGCACCATGGAAACATCATGATCAGAAATCAAACTATGTTGTATTGTGAACAAAAGATGTATGGTAAAGGTCCAGGAAGAGGGAACGATGTGCAACTGTTTAGCATGGCCACATGTGTCATGGTTGAGTTTTGATTTGGCTTTGTGTTTCTGTTAGTTTCATTTTTTCATCTCTTTTGGGTTAGGTTTGACTTTATTTATTGTTAGTTTTCAATCATCAGTTATTTTCTGTCAATTTTCACTTCACCTCCTCAGCAGTCAGTCACACCTGATAATCATTTACCAGTTAATTAGTTAGACCCTTGTTTCACCTGTTAGTGCTCTATTTAAACCTCCCTCTGTCTTCAGTTCAGCACTGGGCCGTCATCATTCCACACCTCTCCATGCCAGTCCCCGTTTTGCCTTGGAAGCTTTGTTTTGCTCCTGTTGTTAAGGTTAGTCCTGCCAGTCACTCTAAAGACTGTTTGTTCACTGTTTGTTCCTGGAGAGGTTCTGCTCTGTGTCCTGGTGTCTCCAGAGAACTGCTAACTGGACTAGCCATCCTGGAAAGGCTCTGCTCTGTGCCCTGGTGTCTCTCAAGTTCTGCTAACCTGACTAGCCGCCCTGGAGAAGCTCAGCTCTGTGCCCTGGTGTCTCTCAAGTTCTGCTAACCTGACTAGCCGCCCTGGTGAAGCTCAGCTCTGTGCCCTGGTGTCTCCAATGAACTGCTAACCTGAGTGCTATGAGGCCTGCAGCCGAGCAGCACCTAGCAAGTGTGGACTCACTGTCTCCGGGCCGTCAGCTCCTGCCATCATCTACATCCCTGACTTTCTGCAGTCCTGAACCTCCGGTCTTCATCACTCATCACCCAGCATACTTCTTTCAATAAAGACTCAAACTTTTAGTTCCGTGTGTGCGTCCTGAGTTCATCGGTAAACAAAACCCTGACAGTACGGCCCAGTCAAAGGGTGAACTCAGGCGCCATGCGGGACTTACCTGCAGGAGTTGACGACCCGGACATCCTCGCATATGTGGAGATGTGCGAACGCCAGATGAGGGAGAGGTACGCCAAGATGGCTTCTGCCCGGGACCCTGCGCCACCGATCCGGGTCGACTCCACTTCCCCCGTGGTTCACGTGGGCGTTGTTGCGGCTATCCCGGAGCCCAGGGAGAGAGGCCGCCCAGCCTCTCGACGTCTCGGTCATCACCTCCATGACTCGCAGCTGGCCCCTCGAGTGAGGCTCATCGTTCCACCTAGCAGAGCCCCACGCATCAAGGAGAGCCAGCTGTGGGAGTTCTATTACGGTGACCGAGACGACCTTCTGCCCTGCTGGCCAGCTGCCACCCCCGAGATTGCCCCGGATTCCTCATCTGTCCCCTCCCGGCGAAGACAGCAAGACCACCGGCGCGGAGGGCCCGTCAAGGCTCAAGAGGAGGTCCAGGAGGATCCGCCTCCAACCTCGGCGTCCGCTGAAGCCTGTAGCCCGGCGGCGCCGCTCTCCGAAGCCTGTAGCCCGGCGGCGCCGCGCTCCGAAGCCTGTAGCCCGGCGCCGCCGCGCTCCGAAGCCTGTAGCCCGGCGCCGCCGTGCTCCGAAGCCTGTTGCCCGTCACTGCCCGAAGTAGCCGAGGAGTTGGTTCCGCCTCCACCAGAAAACGCTGCTCTGCCGACCACTGAAGGCTCCGCTCTGCCGGCCGCCAAGAAAATAGATCCGCCGGCTGACGAGGATCAGCCCGAGGCCTCCGAGGGAGCCGCTTTGCCTCAGCCCGAGGCCTCCGAGGGAGCCGCTTTGCCTCAGCCCGAGGCCTCCGAGGGAGCCGCTTTGCCTCAGCCCGAGGCCTCCGAGGGAGCCGCTTTGCCTCAGCCCGAGGCCTCCGAGGGAGCCGCTTGCCTCAGCCCGAGGCCTCCGAGGGAGCCGCTTTGCCTCAGCCCGAGGCCTCCGAGGGAGCCGCTTTGCCTCAGCCCGAGGCCTCCGAGGGAGCCGCTTTGCCTCAGCCCGAGGCCTCCGAGGGAGCCGCTTTGCCTCAGCCCGAGGTCTCCGAGGGAGCCGCTTTGCCTCAGCCCGAGGCCTCCGAGGGAGCCGCTTTGCCTCTGTCCAAGTCCCGTGAGGAGGTCCAGGAGGACCTGCCTCCGCCCAAGCCTCGTGAGGAGGTCCAGGAGGACCTGCCTCCGCCCAAGCCTCGTGAGGAGGTCCAGGAGGACCTGCCTCCGCCCAAGCCTCGTGAGGAGGTCCAGGAGGACCTGCCTCCGCCCAAGCCTCGTGAGGAGGTCCAGGAGGACCTGCCTCCGCCCAAGCCTCGTGAGGAGGTCCAGGAGGACCTGCCTCCGCCCAAGCCTCGTGAGGAGGTCCAGGAGTACCTGCCTCCGCCCAAGCCTCGTGAGGAGGTCCAGGAGGACCTGCCTCCGCCCAAGCCTCGTGAGGAGGTCCAGGAGGACCTGCCTCCACCCAAGCCTCGTGAGGAGGTCCAGGAGGACCCGCCTCTGGCCTCGGTTTTCCGCCGAGACCTGTAGCTTGGCACCGCCTCTGACTTCTCTGTTCGGCCGGAGCCGCAGACTGCAGACTTCGAGCCGCTCGACTCTGCCTCGTCGGGGCCGCCCACCACGGCGGCCGCCTCTGACTTTTTTGTTCGGCCCGAGCCGCCGACCGCGGTCTCCGGGCCGCTTGACTTTGCCTCGTCGGGGCCGCCCTCCTCGAGGGTTTAGTCGGGCGATGCTGCTCCGCCGCCTGCCTCGTCCAGGACGACCTCCACGAAGACTTTTCTTTTTTTTGCTTAGCAGCCGTTTTTGCCTAAAACCCTTAAGGCCAGTGCCTTGTTATTTTTTGGGCTCGATTTCAGTTTTGATTTACTTAGGATTTTTGGGGTTTTAGAGTTATTTAGGGGGTTCTTTGTTTTTCTTAGAGTACTTGAGTTTCTATTTTCTTTTGTTTTTCCACCTCTGTTCTGGTGTTCCAGGTTTGCCTTTAGTCTTCCTGTTTTGCTTTGGTTATTTGTTTGCTTTAGAATCCTAGTTTTTTTGCCTTGTTCTCTCAGTTTTTGTTGTTGTTCTAGCTTTAGTTATCTAGTGTTACATTAGTTTACCCGTTCCTGCCCTAGTTTACCTCTTTGTTTTGGTTTTTCATTAGTTTTATAGTTTTTCTTGAATGTCTTAATCTTTTTCCTAGTTTTTTTTGTTTTATTTTGATTTTCTAGTTTTTTGCTTCGGCTTTTCTTTTGTTATCCCTACCCTAGTTCTTCTGGTTTTGTTCTATAGGTTAGTTCATGCCTGGTTTTCTAGTTTTTTGTTTAGATCTGTAGTTTCCCAGCGCTCTTTAGTTCCCAGCGCATCTTAGTTTTGTTTTGGCCCCCTAGCTCTTAGTCCACTGGCGTGTTTGACGCTCTCCATTCTCTGGAATTTAGACGCCCTTAGTTCCTGGTATTTTTGTTTCCTGGCGTGTTAGGACGCCCTCTGACCCCTGTAGATTTCGTGTTTTTCCGGCGTGTTAGAACGCCCTTTGTCTCCTGGCGTTTTAGGACGCCCTCCGCTCTTGTTTCCTGGCGTATTAGGATGCCCTTTGTTCCTGTTTCCCCTGGTGTTTAGATTCCTGGCGTTTAGATTTAGTGTTCCCGGCGTATTAGGACGCCCTTTTGTTCTCGGTTCCCCGGCGTATTAGGACGCCCTTTTGTTCTCGGTTCCCCGGCGTGTTAGGACGCCCTTTGTTCTCGGTTCCCCTGCGTGTTAGGACGCTCTCTGACTCTTGGTTCCCCGGCGTGTTAGGACGCCTTCTGTTCTCGGTTCCCCGGCGTGTAAGTACGCCCTCCGTTCTTGTTCCTAGGCGTTTTAGATGTTCCTGCTTCCCTCACATTCCGACGCTCTCTTCCCCAAGCCCCAGCGTTTTCCTCACGCCCCGGCGGGTTCCCTTTGGCGCTATCGTGCGCCCATTCCTTCCCTTTGGCGCTGTCGTGCGCCCGTTCCTTCCCTTTGGCGTTAAGTACGCCCGTTCCTTCCCTTTGGCGTTAAGTACGCCCGTTCCTTCCCTTTGGCGTTAAGTACGCCCGTTCCTTCCCTTTGGCGTTAAGTACGCCCGTTCCTTTCCTTTGGCGTTAAGTACGCCCGTTCCTTTCCTTTGGCGTTAAGTACGCCCGTTCCTTCCCTTTGGCGCTGTGGTGCGCCCGTTCCTTCCCTTTGGCGCTGTGGTGCGCCCGTTCCTTGCCTTTGGCGCTGTGGTACGCCCGTTCTTCCCTCTGGCGTTGTCGTACGCCTGTTCTTCCCTCTGGCGTTGTCGTACGCCTGTTCTGCCCGTTTTTGCCTTGTGGCGATGTTCGCCTGTCATGCCCGTTTTTGCCTTGTGGCGATGTTCGCCTGCCAACATCTGTTAGATGCCCTTTGTTGGGTTTACCAACATCTGTTAGACGCCCTTTGTTGGGTTTACCAACATCTGTTAGACGCCCTTTGTTTGGTTTACCAGGGGTTGTTAGAAACCCCCTTTTAGTTCACCCTAGTGGGTAGTTTTGGTTTGATTTTAGCCCACCATCCTACCTTCCCTCCACCCACCCAGGTTAGATCAGCTTGGTTATGACTCTTGCCCGCCATCCTGCCTTCCCTCCACCCACCCTGGTTCGGTCACTTTGTAGTTTGTTTTGTTTTTTAGGCCGTCCGGAGTCCGGCCTTGAGGGGGGGGTAATGTCATGGTTGAGTTTTGATTTGGCTTTGTGTTTCTGTTAGTTTCATTTTTTCATCTCTTTTGGGTTAGGTTTGACTTTATTTATTGTTAGTTTTCAATCATCAGTTATTTTCTGTCAATTTTCACTTCACCTCCTCAGCAGTCAGTCACACCTGATAATCATTTACCAGTTAATTAGTTAGACCCTTGTTTCACCTGTTAGTGCTCTATTTAAACCTCCCTCTGTCTTCAGTTCAGCACTGGGCCGTCATCATTCCACACCTCTCCATGCCAGTCCCCGTTTTGCCTTGGAAGCTTTGTTTTGCTCCTGTTGTTAAGGTTAGTCCTGCCAGTCACTCTAAAGACTGTTTGTTCACTGTTTGTTCCTGGAGAGGTTCTGCTCTGTGTCCTGGTGTCTCCAGAGAACTGCTAACTGGACTAGCCATCCTGGAAAGGCTCTGCTCTGTGCCCTGGTGTCTCTCAAGTTCTGCTAACCTGACTAGCCGCCCTGGAGAAGCTCAGCTCTGTGCCCTGGTGTCTCTCAAGTTCTGCTAACCTGACTAGCCGCCCTGGTGAAGCTCAGCTCTGTGCCCTGGTGTCTCCAATGAACTGCTAACCTGAGTGCTATGAGGCCTGCAGCCGAGCAGCACCTAGCAAGTGTGGACTCACTGTCTCCGGGCCGTCAGCTCCTGCCATCATCTACATCCCTGACTTTCTGCAGTCCTGAACCTCCGGTCTTCATCACTCATCACCCAGCATACTTCTTTCAATAAAGACTCAAACTTTTAGTTCCGTGTGTGCGTCCTGAGTTCATCGGTAAACAAAACCCTGACAACATGATGTTAATATAATGGAGTGTTGTCATCAGCAAAAAGATAACGATGGGGAGCCAGTTTGCAATTGAGGTTAACATAATGAGGTGGGGCCATGTGGAAGGAGGCAGGACAATAAAGTGTTTTAAAAAATATGCACCCTCGGGAAGTTTCCACCGATATGTAACAAAACAATAAAGCTATCCGTGGAAAAGTGATAGAAAATACGTAATAAAAAGGTGGAGCTCCAAGGAGGAGCTCCAAGACATAGAGAACGTATATAAACAGACCATTTTCTGTATGTTGTTAGATGATGTTGTCCGGAGCTCATCTCATTTGTGGTTGTCTTGTGTTGTTGCAATAAACCGCCTTGGACCGAAACTCAGCTACTTTTGTTCACTTTTTGACCACTGTTGGATATTCTTAACTGCCTTATCAAGAACTTAGAATTTTTGAAGGACTTTGTACAAATTATTACGTTGTGGGAAGAACGTTCCACGACAGGATGTACAAACTGATCCTCTAATTTTTAGGATTTTTTCAGTAAAGAAGTTAGCAAATTCATTGCAGGCCCTGGTGGAGTGGAGTTCTGAAGCCACGGACACAGGAGGATTTGTTAACCTGTCAACTGTGGAAAATAAGACACAAGCATTATTAATGTTTTTCTTGATGATCTCTGAGAAGAAAGATTCTCTTGCATTTTTCAATTGTAAGTTATATCTGTAAAGTCTCTCTTTATAGACGTCATAGTGAACCTGGAGTCTGTTCTTTCTCCACCTGCGTTCAGCTTTCCGACATTCCCTTTTTTTCACCTCTAACTGCTGGAGCATTTCTCCAAGGAGATTTTTTCTTCCCGGAAACAACTTTCACTTTAGCTGGAGCAATGCAGTCAATGATGTCTGAGACTTTAGGATGAAAGTTATCTACTAGCTCATCTACTGAGTTGCAGCCCAAGGTTGAAGTAGCAGAGTAAGCTTGAATAAAATTTTCTGTGGCATTGTCCTTAAAGGTGCGTTTTCTTACGATGTCCCTTTGGCTAAATGAGTCACTGGAAATGATACATTCAAAGGTAACGGAGAAGTGATCGGATAAGGCAACATCAGTTACATTGACGTTAGAAATGTTTAGACCTTTAGTGATGATCAAGTCTAAAATATGTCCCTGTTTGTGTGTTGGCTGTTTAACATGTTGGGTTAAACCAAAGTTTCTAAGTGTGTCACACAGTTCTTTTGCACTTCTGTCTTTAGGGTTGTCAACGTGAAAGTTGAAGTCTCCCACAATAATTAAAAAGTCATAATCAACACATATCACAGACAGCAGGTCACTAAAATCTTTAAAAAAGTTTGATGTGGACTTCGGAGGCCTGTAAACATTCAGAAACATAGTTCGTATCGGGCCCTTTACCTGGAGAGCCAAATGTTCAAAAGAGTCAAATTTTCCCAAAAACACCTTTTTACACTTTAGTGAATCATTAAACAATGTTGCTACTCCTCCACCTTTCCTTTGCTGTCTGCTTTCACAAAGAAAATTTTAGTTTGGAGGTGTCGACTCCAGCAGAATGGCTGCTTCATTAAATTCATGTAACCATGTTTCTGTTAAAAACATAACATCAAGATTATTGTCAATAATGAAGTCATTAATTAAAAGCGATTTTCCTGACAGAGATCTAATATTTAGTAAACCCAGTTTATATGATTTGGTGGTTGATGATGTCTCTGTGGCAGGTTGCATCTGACAGTTTATGACTTTTAAGTGTGACTGATTATTCCTGTCAGTTTTCCTTTTGCTTTTCTTATTTCTGCCACGTACCATAACAGATATTCCATGTTCTCCGTCAGGAGGCCCAGGCTTATGCTGGAAGCGGTCTTGACTGAAAAACGTACTGCCAGGGCTAGCTGAATATCACAAGGAAGTTATCCGAAGGTCTTCAGGACAGGCATGTTCTGTGATATGTAGAGGAAGAGGAGGATCTGGACCTCTGCGTCCTTTGGAAGATGCTGATTTTGTCACAGAACTGCGGTATTCAGAATTAATATGTGGAGAGGATGTCAACTGTAGACCAATCTTAAGGACTTTGTTCATGTTATGAGAGAAATCCAGGAAAGGAACCTCTGGGCTTTGTGGAGAGGAAGGCGAGGCGGGTGTAGTCTGGATCGCTGTTCGTGACGATGGCGGTTCTTGGTCCTGTCTTTGTCCTGCTGAGATCTGGGATGAATCGTCCTGTAGCTCTGACAACGCCTCATTCTGTGTCATTTTTCTGGCCGTCTTTATCTTGGCTTGTTCGGGCTGCACTGGGCTTATCTTTTGTTTAGGCACTGGATGTACTTTGTTTTGGAACAAAGCTGATGGAGCATGGTTCACAAAATAGAAGATGTTTGAAATCAGTCGTTTTGCACCTGACCTATTTAGAGAGAAACCATCTCTGTTGAAAAGATGTCTTCTTTCCCAAAAGATGTTAAAGTTGTCTATGAAGGTTACAGTTGTTTGTTTGCATGTTTTTTCCAGCCATTTGTTTAGCATCAGAATTCTGGAAAAAATCTCGTCTCCACAGGTCACGGGCGGGAGAGGGCCGCTGAGAAGCACCTTGACATTTTTGCCATGAACTAAGTTCAACAGACGAATGTAATCCTCTTTCAATACTTCTGATTTTCTTATCCGGGAGACGTCACCCAGGGCTTCAGCTTGTATTATGAGTGTTTCCAAGGTCGGGCGTTCTTTCAAGATCCTTGGAAGGTCTGTCTGAAGGATGTCTAATAAATCAGACACCGGGCCATAGTTCGAGTCGTTATAAATTAACACCTCTGTGTATTTCTTGTTACAGAAATGTTTAATCCCACATACAGACACACAGCATAAAATCAGGGTCCTTGGCCCCGTGGCATGTCCTTTCTCTGATTTATTAGAGCGAAAGTCGTTGACGTACCTCTGAGTGTTGTCATGATTCTCCTGGGTCACATTTTGGAGCGGAGCGAATCTGTTTCGTAAAGGAATTCCAGCATTTCCAGCAGGTTTACTCCCATCATTTGTTGTGGGAACAGCCCGCTGTTGTTTCACTTGTCCTGGGACATCTCTCTGTAGTCTCGGCCAGTTTTCTTTGTCTAGGCGTGGGGTTCGTTGGTCCTTTGGTCTTGCACCCAGAGTGGTCCAGGGATTCTCGTTTTCCTCAGGGATCTGTTTGTTCAGAGAGTTGCTGGGCTGGTGGTCCCCGTTTGGAGTCACAGGCAGGGTTGTTTCATTTCCATACGCGCCGTTTACATCATAATTCAGTTCGAGTCGGCATATCTTCTGTTCTATAACAGCGATCTTCTGTAGAAGCGTGTCAAGGTCCACTGTGGTGAAGGTAGGCATCTTTGCAAAATCAAAATCAAAAATAAATAAAAAGAAAATAAATAAAAATAACTAAACCAGTTCTTTGGCTTTTATGATCGCCCAGCAGCACGAAAACATGTTATTATCTGCACACAGTTTGATGGTCAAAACACAATTCCTAATCCATATATATTAAATTGTGGAAATTCAGTTCATAACTGTTTGAAAATTGAATTCATGTTCTAGAGACAGGAAGATGCATTCACGGAATGGAAGCCAGCCCAGTTAACATGGGATTGCGCAATCCCAGGGGAGGCCAAGCTCGCTGCGGCCTCACCGGCTTCGCTATCAAGTGCCCCAAGGATTTATATGAAAAATTGCTAAAAGTCTGCGATTTCGAAGAGAATATGATCAAAAATGAGGAAATTAGATAAAAAATACTTATTACAAATGACTGAGTGAATCAAAATTCATACTATGTTATTATATATTTTCTTTCTTTCCATGATGACAAGGGAGGCCTGGCCTCACTTGCCTCCCCTGACTGCACGTCACTGATTCAGAGATGTGTTAATTCAGTTATCCACTTGCACCAGACCAGACTTGAACGTTGTGGTTAGTAAATTACCACAACACTTTTTAAGCCAACTCAATAACACTAGAGCACGGTGAAACATGCTTTCAGATACATTAAGATGTGCATTGGAACAAAAATATACTTCAAATCAAAGGGTCAGAGGATTGAAGGTGTGCAGTGTTGCTGACAGGGCGTCAGACGCAAGATCGTAGGTTTGATTTGAACTTTGGTAGGGACACTATTGGTCCAAAGCTTCATTGGTCCTACACAATATGCCTGTTCCTATTTTTTGATGCTTGACTTGAGCGTCAGGAAGCATCTCGTCTGTCTAAAGAGAAAGGAGCATTTGTTGCTACATTTATACAACTTTATAAGCACGGCACACACTAGATGCTGTTTGGCAATGTTTAAAGCATCACCGGATCTGATGAATGTCGAATTGGGACTTTTTTACTTTGAAAAAGTGGCAAACCCTCTGATATATACAATGGGCGACAAAGGATAGGAAATAATTCCTTCACTGAAACTATGCAATGATGAGGCGGGTACCACACTCCCAAATACTAACTGGATGTGCACGTTGTTGTCAGAAGGAACATTAGCTTTCAACGTGCTGAGTTTAACCAGAGGTAACAAGGAGTGCAACCGCAGATGGTTTTATTACATAATTAAATGCCTTGTAATCAGTGTAAAAAGAAGGGTCACTATGCAATAGTGTGCAGATCTGGAACAAGAGAAATATGGGCAGCAGGTGATGACGGTGAAGAAGTTGCATTTCTGGGCTCAGTAGCAAACAGATGAAATGGAGGAAGCTTGGATCACTGAAGTAAAAATGAAGCTGAAGGCGCAAGTTCAATTGAAGAAACTCATCGCCTGCCTCCATTCAATCAGAGTCCGATACGCCTCTGATGTGAGCCAATCAGCTACGAACCGCACCTCCATGAAGCCAATCAGCATCCCACGCTCATCTTAAAAGCAACTTCAAATCCTCGTCTCAGCCTGCTAACCAGCAAGCGCAAACGGATTGCATGTTGGATTTCGAATCAGATGTCCGATTCAAGACGATAACAACTCATCCTCAAATCCTGCTGCTCTTAGGAACGCCATCTAGCCGCGCATCCTTCCTATGCAATCTCTGTATTCGCTCCAGCATATCTTAACCAGCACTGACCTGGATTCGCTCTCTTAGCGAGCCTTCTTCCGCCGTGGCGTCTCATTCCGTCTCCAACCTCTGTTTTCATCAGCTCCGATTCCTGGCGCTATGAACTTGCAAATCCCACGCTTTTCACAAGCGACGTAGACGCCGTCCCAACTCTGACTCAGTTCCGGTCCCGCTCTGCTTCGTAGCCGAAAGCGGCTATCATCCTGCGCAACTTTCAGCCGGATCTCCTCTCATGCCGCTCCTAGCAGCTCAAGGTAACACGTATCCACTCATGTTTTCATTCTTATTACATGCATTTCGCTCATCATGCTCCTGAACTGTCCGTCGTTAGGCAGAGGTATCCCATCCATTCTGTTTGTTTTCGTTTTCTTCTTCTTATGGTTTTGGCGGTTGGCTACAGGCTTGTAGTAGCATTACTGCCACCTACTGGTTGCAGTATGGTTCGTGATGGACTCCATTAATCTTCTCTTATTTCATAATTATGTCATTCTAATTCAACTCATTGTTCATATTTCTACAGTAATTTCTTGTCCATAGTATGCTCGATTTTAAGTGTTAATTGAGTTTGTAAGTTGAAATGTTAACCTTACCATTTTTCCTCTTTGGTTTTCCCATTCCTGTGTTCTCTTACTATCTTTGATATGGCTACGTTCTTCTCGTCTCCCCTTTATCATCAACCTGCAGGCTGTATTAGCAAATGTCTCAGCATTTTAAATCTCTGATTTCGTCATTCAAAGACTTACTATTGGCAATCCGTCCGCATTAAGTACCTTCAATGTCATTCACGTTCAGTTTAACCGGACAGTAGGGTTGAGTTGTTACTTAACCCATTTTATTTCAGAAGTGCATTTTAAATCCAGCAATTTATACCAATTGTTGTGCCCTTCACGAGCTCTGCTGCTCTGGCCAGGCATTCATAAAGTATTCTGTCAAATTCTCTTCACCTACTTTCATCGGGCACTGCCACGTGCTACGTTGTGTGCCTTGTCTCGTGCCCTGTCTCGTACCCTGCTCGTACCTGTCTCATACCCCTGCCATGTGCCCTGCCATGTGCCCGGCCATGTGCCCGCCATGTGCCCTGCCATGTGCCCGTCTCCTACTCCTCATGTACTCTGTATGTGCCTGTTTTGTGTCCTTCATGTCATGAGCATTCATCTTTCATGTCCCCATGCATCAGCCCCCATGCATCAGCATCCATGCATCAGCCCCCATGCATCAGCATCCATGCATCAGCCCCCATGCATCAGCATCCATGCATCAGCCCCATGCATCAGCATCCATGCATCAGCCCCCATGCATCAGCCATGCAGCAACCCCGAGCACCGGCCGAGCACCCCACCATTCATCTCACCTCATCTCACCATCCATCTCACCGTTCCCCTCACCTCACCTCACCATTCACCTCACCTTCATCTCCCATTCCACATCACTGTTTTGTAGGCCTTCGCGGCAAACGGCCCCTGTTTTGTAGGCCTTCGCGGCAAACGGCCCTGTTTTGTAGGCCTTCGCGGCAAACGGCCCTGTTTTGTAGGCCTTCGCGGCAAACGGCCCTGTTTTGTAGGCCTTCGCGGCAAACGGCCCTGTTTTGTAGGCCTTCGCGGCAAACGGCCCCTGTTTTGTAGGCCTTCGCGGCAAACGGCCCTGTTTGGTAGGCCTTCGCGGCAAACGGCCCTGTTTGGTAGGCCTTCGCGGCAAACGGCCCTCTCATTAAGCTACGCTGCTTCTCCTTTTCATTCTTCTCTGCCCGTCTGGAGCATGCTTTCTCTGTGGTGCCTGAATTGGCACAATGTGCAGTCATGTTACCATCTTCATCCTCTTCATTCATTCATCTTGTGGTCACTTCCTCTCCTAGATCTTCCTTTCACTATTCTCAGTTTGTCCTTTTTAAACCTGTCGGCCTGCAAATCGAGTTCTAGGTATTGATCTCAACTTGGTTCCAGCATGGTTCCTGCCTGCAATAAGCTCTCGAATTCACAAGAAATCAGTCTCGTCCCATATCAGTTATTTTCAACTGTCAGCTGCCCTCCTTGCTTGGTCACCTCAATCTCACAAATGCATCATTGCCAGAGTCATGCTTTATTTCCAGGCAGCTAGAGTTCGCTAAATTTGTTCTTTCCTTCTTGAACAGGATACTCTGGTTGAGAGCTGCCGTTTTGACCGTCTGGTCTGCTTCTCGCCTGATCGAAATATATTCTATAATGCCTTTCTGTCGTGGATGTGTTTAAAAATTTACGGATGTTGCCATCCGTAGGTTTTGGGGGGGGGTTCTCTATAATTGTTTCACAGGTTCCTGATCACTCAAATAATGGGCTCAGTCATCATCATCATCATCATCATGCCTCACACATCATTCTGAGCTTCCATTCATTTTAGCTGCCCAATGCCTCTCGGCTTTAAGGTAATCTAACTGCAAATACTGGTGGTGGATTGAAACTTTTCACATGTTCCGTCAGACCTTCAGGTTTCACTCTTTCAAATTGAGTTTATCATTCATAATCATCACAGTTCGTAACTCTCCTATCATATAATTGATCTTTCATGCTTCTTTCACATCATCATTAATCACATGTATACTTTCATTCATATTGCCACTCATGTTGACAGTTATCCCGTCACTCATTCTGTTATGTATTCCTGCAATGCACTCTCTCGTGCGTCTCGAAGAATCTGGTCCTGCGTCTCGTCATGTGTTCTTTCATGCCTGCGTCAAGCATTCTGATATGCATCCTGTTATGCATCATGTCACCTGTGTCGCATCTTGTCATGATTACTCATTTCTCTACGTGCATCATCTGCAAGACATCTTCCGCAAGAAGCATACGCAAGACATCTTCCGCAAGAAAGCGTACCCATGACATCTTCCGCAAGAAAGCATCTCTGCTCACATCTTCCGCAAGAAAGCATAAGCAAGACATCTTCCGCAAGAAAGCATAAGCAAGACATCTTCCACAAGAAAGCATAAGCAAGACATCTTCCGCAAGAAAGAATCTCTGCTCACATCTTCCGCAAGAAGCATACACAAGACATCTTCCGCAAGACAGCATCTCTGCTCACTTCTCCTTGTTCATTTCGTTCATTTCATTCACCTAATCATCTCCCATTCAAATCACTATCCCGTCACACTGCCTTATGAGCAGGCGCTCTGACCTCGGCATTTTTTGGGGGGAACATACCTGTTCTCATACATCTACTTATGCATATTAAAGTATAATTCAGCATTAATGTTCCTGCCGAGGTCTGAGCGCCAAAGACTTAAAATATTGTATCAATAAAATCCTTCTAATTGCCATTTCTTTCTCTGTGAGTTTTTCAGATTGAAATGAAGCTGAAGGCGCAAGTTCAATTGAAGAAAACTCATCGCCTGCCTCCATTCAATCAGAGTCCGATACGCCTCTGATGTGAGCCAATCAGCTACGAACCGCACCTCCATGAAGCCAATCAGCATCCCACGCTCATCTTAAAAGCAACTTCAAATCCTCGTCTCAGCCTGCTAACCAGCAAGCGCAAACGGATTGCATGTTGGATTTCGAATCAGATGTCCGATTCAACCCACCCCCCAACCCCTTCTCCACCATCGTAGCTGAGTTCATCTAGCTTCCAAGACGTTCCTCCATCCTCAACCCATCAGAGTGTTTTCTCCCTTCAGTCGCCTGTTATTGGTCCGGCAGAAGACCACCATGTTGGGCCCGGTTCTGCCAGAGGTTTCTTCCCAAAGGGGAGTTTTTCCTCTCCACAGTCGCTTCAAGCTTGCTCATCATGGACAGTTCATGCAACCTGTGTTTATCAAGTTGGACATCTATCTTAAACAGATCACCATATGGACTGAACAAACTTCTTCTATCTCCACTCCACACCAGTTTCAGACCCGGTGGGGAACATACCTGTTCTCATACATCTACTTATGCATATTAAAGTATAATTCAGCATTAATGTTCCTGCCGAGGTCTGAGCGCCAAAGACTTTAAAATATTGTATCAATAAATCCTTCTAATTGCCATTTCTTTCTCTGTGAGTTTTTCAGATTGAAGTGAACAATCTGGACTATTTACTCAAAATAGACACAGGACGGTTGTAACCGTGTTGCCAGGAAAGTTGACGTCTCTCTGTCACAGACACCACAGCTGCAAACCACACAAAATACATTGTATGGTGCAGGTATGGTCTCCACTAGCAGTTAAAGGGAAGTTACCGCTAACCTGAGCACTCCCCAGCAAACTACAGTACAGCCTGTGTATGTAGTAGCAGATCTGACACAAGGGTTTACTTAGCCGCACAGCAAGCGTAGCAATTGGGTTGGGTGGCCAGGGGAGAAGCAGTAGAGGAGCAGTTCCCAAAACTATTCAGCGGCTTAGATCGCATGGAGGGTGAATACAGAATAGATCTTTAAGCAGATGCTAAACCAATTTGCTCTGTCAACCCCAAAACATGTCACTCTTCACCTGTTACTCAGAGTAAAAAGGACTAGCTCAAACAGGAAGAGAGGGGTAATCTCTAGAGTAGAGCAAGCCTACTGGAACTGGGTGTGCAACGTATGGTCCCAGTACCCAGACCAAAAAAGAGAAGAAGTTTGTGTGTGTGTCGATTTAAAAACTAAATTGAGCAATTCTGTTATAAAATAAGGACACATATTGTCATGAGTGGAAGCACCCCTAGGATAGCTAGAGGGTTGCAAATTCGATGCAAACTCAGGATTTTTGGCAAATACCCTCTGTCCAGGGAGTCAGTGCTTCTCACACCTATATCCACGCCCTTTGAAGATATTGCTTTAAACTACACTTTGTCTTAGAAACTCTTCATTTCCCGGTGATGGAATTCTAAACAACTACTGACTTCCCAGAGTTATTGAATAGGAAGACGGTGGAGTGATGAAGTTTCCCGCACTTTTATTGACAAACAGGTATTTATTGAAAAACAAGATAACTCGTCACATAAATATGCAAATACAACACACCAAGGACTCATAACAGTTTACAAATCACGTGTGCTGGAACTTTTAGTAAAGATCAGCTGAATGCTTCATGGAGTTTTAACACACAAGATCAAAGGTTTAGCATTCACCTACAATTTAGGGTTCACTAATTAAGTAAGGCCTGTTTTAGGTCCCTATGTGCAACATTATTTTAGTATATTAGACTACTTAAGCTAAGCCTGTAATACTAATTAGGTCAGAATCTGTCTACCTTCTCCCCACCCTGAAAACCCTCCTACTCGAGCCTCACTCACCACTTCGATGGATAACCATCCACCACCCTCAAACTTACCAAACCAGGAGCAAAAGCAGGAGAGGTTCAGTGTGGGCGGGAAAACCAGAAAAACGCTACCCACCCCAGGGGTAGTAAAAATATGGGTGAGACCCCAGGGAGATCTGCTCTCGGCCAATCTGAGCCAGAAAACCCTGTGTTGAATCTAGGAGTTACCATTACTAGCTAATTTTTAAAGGATCTATAGAGCCAATCAGATCCCGGTCTGTCCTTCCATAATAAACAAAAATTGCATAAATCAGTGATCTTTGGTGTGAGAAAACTTCTCCATTTCTTTCATCAAGCAGTGAGAACAAATACGAATCATGTCAGGAAAAACATTTGAAATTCCAAATATCAATTTTAACATTGCTTAAGCAAAACTGAAGTAACACAACTAAACATTTTCATTCATGCCTAAATCGAAACTGATAATAAAACAAAATAAAAACAGAAAAAGTAACGGGGAAAAAAAAACAACAATCTGACAATACTACTGTAAAATTGCAAATCAAACAAATCAATATCATCAAAACCCACAGGAACATTTTTAAAAGCATTACAAGGAACAGTCACCAAGAAGGAAAAAAAACAAAACTTGTGGTGGGCCGCTGTCCTCACAGCCAGCTCGTGGCTCAGGTCGATGACGATGATTCCTGGCGTGTGATCTTTCTTGTCCTGCGATTTGTCGGCCCCTGGTGGTGGCGGCACCTTCCTGCAGTGTGACGCGTGGATCCAAGGAAGCCGTTGTTCGACCTTCACTGCCGTGTAAGTCGTGAGGAGCACCTCCAGTGCCCTTTTCTAAACTTTCCCAAATTTAGTCACATTACATCCACAAACATAAAATAATATTTTATTTAAATCTTATGTGAAAGTCCAACATAACATATACAATTGTGACGTAGAAGGAAATATCCTACATGATGTAAAACATTCATTACAAATAAATGAAAATTGCTCTGTGCAAAGGTATTCAGCCTCCTTTTCTCTGATGCGACCAATAGCTTTAAGCAGGAAAATCTATATAACGTGGACGTCATTAAGCAAAGATTCCCTTTTACAGTAAAAATATGTGCCCAGCCAGAGATGCACTGATAATTGGTGGTAAAAAGAAGGGTCACTATGCAAGAGTGTGCAGATCTGGAACAATAAGAGAAATATGGGCAGCAGGTGATGACAGTAAAGAGGAAGCTGCATTTCTGGGCTTAGTAGCAACAAATGAAATAGGGGAAGCTTGGATCATGTTACATAATGTGTATATTGGAAAAAAATATCACAGCATTTACACATTAATGGTGTGTACTACAGGTCGACCGATACAGGTTTTTTTTAAGGCCGATACCAATCATTTTGACATCAGGCAAAGTGATACCTGATACGTTGTAGACGATTTTTTTCTGGCCGATTTGAAGCGGATATTGTTTTTTTGATTTCCCATTTACATGAGAAAAAATTACACAATTATAACAAATGTTACACAAGTGTCAATTTAAACCAAAAAAAATCATTAATTTAAAAGGAGCATAGTTCCAGAGTTTTTGCAAAAGTTCCCCCCTCTGCCCAGATGTTGAATGACACCAGTGATGTGCATGGGAGAAGAGGAAAAGTATCAGCTGCTGTTACTGCACAGCTCTTTTGTTCAGAGGTGCCTTGTCTTCTGAGGTAAAGCAGCTGTAAATATTGAGGTGAGGCTGTGTTCTCTTGCTAATGCATCAATGAAGACAGAGACTCAACAAAGTAGCCAAATGAGCGTGGATTGCAGCGAGTCACAGAGAACATGACCCTGATCGCTTCTCATGAACTTACTAATGAAGCCTGTACAGTAGAGCAGGCTAGTCCAAAGTGGGGCCAGGGGGCATTTGTGGCCCCTGTACTGATTTTGGGCTTCCCCCCGAACTGCATTTAAAAATGATTACAGAAAAGTAAAAATAATATATAATTGAAACATTGAGTACAACACAAGTATTCATATTTGAATAAACCCACTTTTGACACTCTTTAATTTCATAGTAACATCTATCCAATGATATTTAATTACTCAAATGCAGACTTTGATAAATTAAAATTCAGTTTAGTTATTAAAATTGGCTAATTACAGCAAGAGTTTTCAAAGAACTGACCCAATATCTGTTCTTATATTGCTAGACCAAAAAGAGTTCAGTTTTTTTTATTGTCAAATTAATTATTCAAAATAATCTACAAACTTGGTTAATACAACAAATGAGTAAAAAGCTTTTTTAAATTTTGGATCTACAGTAATTTACACATTAATTTCCTACACAACTCTGACTATTTAAATTTTCATATTTGTAGAGCAGGTAAAACATAAACGTGATTGTATTGTTTTTTTTTTTTTTATATATTTCACTTTTTTGGCCCTCGAGTTCCTTTGACTTGACAAAAAAAAGAAACCTCTGTCACAAATTGTTCTGATGAACCCGAACGCTGGAGAGTGAGTGAGTGAGAGAGAGAGAGAGAGAGAAAGAGAGAGAGAGAGTGAGATGTGAGGTGGAGAGATGAGTGAGAGTGAGGAGTGAGAGAGTGAGAGAGAGAGAGAGGAGAGAGAGAGAGAGAGCAGTGTGAGTAGGAGAGTGAAGCGCAGGACTTGGAATGAGAGCAAGCCCGGGACAGCTCAGGAAGGACGGGAGAGGAGCTGGAGTGGAGGAGTGGGAAGCAGGAGAGAGAGACAAGCAGGAAGGAGAGAGAGATAAGGTGTGGGAGTGAGGAGTATGCCTGGAGTCGACGAGAGGAGAACGTGCGGACAGGGAGCTGCTAGCAGCGAGAAGCTCTTGACTAGCGGACGTAGGGAAGCTCTGACTAGCGGACGTAGGAGGCTCAGGCTAGCAGACGTAGGAAGCTCTGGCTAGCGGCGTAGGAAGCTCTGGCTAGGAGGCTCTGGCTAGCAGCGTGGGAAGCTCTGGCTAGCAGGCGTGGGAAGCTCTGGCTGGAAGCTCTGGTAGCAGGCGTAGGAGGCTCTGGCTAGCAGGCGTAGGAGGCTCTGGCTAACAGGCCTAGGAAGCTTGGCTAGCAGGTTGTAGGAAGCTCTGGCTAGCAGGTGTGTAGGAAGCTCTGGCTAGCATGTGTAGGAAGCTCTGGCTAGCAGGTGTAGGAAGCTCTGGCTAACAGGCGTAGGAGGCTCTGCTGCACAGGCGTAGGAGGCTCTGGCTAGCAGGCGTTAGGAGGCTCTGGCTAACAGGCGTAGGAGGCTTGGCTAGCAGGTGTAGGAGGCTCTGGCTAACAGGCTGGGAAGCTCTGGCTAGCAGGCGTGGGAAGCTCTGGCTAGCAGGCGTAGGAGGCTCTGGCTAACAGGTGTAGGAGGCTCTGGCTAGCGGGCGTAGGAAGCTCTGGCTAACAGGCGTGGGAAGCTCTGGCTAGCAGGCGTATGAGGCTCTGGCTAGCAGGCGTAGGAGGCTCTGGCTCCTACGCCTGCTAGCCAGACGAGGTTGGATGAAGGTTTGGATGAAGAATGATGACGATCCAGCGGAGAGAAGAGCAGACTGACGGAGGTTTAAGTAGAGGTGTTGGCAGGTGCACTGAATCCAGGCTTAATTAGGAACGACAGGTGGAACTAATAAGGAGGTGGGAGTAAGAGCTGGGCTGCATGAGAGGTGGAAAGTGCTGGAAAGTTTATAAGGAGACAGGCAGGCCAATGCAAATTGCCTTCCTGGAGAACATCTTCTGTTTGATTTATATATTAAACTTATTTTTCTACTTAAAAAATGTCCATGTTTTATTATCCAATCCATTCTGCTCTAACTGGCCTGAAGGAAAACTGTCAAAGATGGACACACAGAGGAAGACGCTCACATACGCACACAGAAAGAGCGCTCGTAGCCAATCTACACCACTCTGTCACATCTTTCCTGCTCCAACACGTCTTACTTCAAATAGCGTTGCGACTCTTAAACTAAACTTAATGACAGCGAGAAAAGAACTTCTTGTTGTGGGGACGAGGAGGAAGAAAAAGGCCACCGCTGAACATTATTTCTACAAAGTTAAATGCTATAAGCGCTGTCATGGTTGGTTTCATGCGTGTACACTTCCGACTCTTCATGGCAATGACTAACACAGCGGTGCCAGCTGGAAACAAACATGTTTTTTTTAGACAGTGGGATGGAGTTTTATACCAACTTTAAACATTAAAAAGCCAACATTGACACGCGAGTTTCTGTGAGTGAAAATGGAAGTAAAAAACCCTGCTCCATTCTCAGTGATGACAAACAGCTTCCCTCCCGCTCACAGTGACCGAGACAGATATTCAAAGGGCAAATACTAAATCAGACAGTTAAAAATACAATATTTGTTTTTTCTGTTGTATCGGGATGGGACGATACACTGCATGCATTGGCCGATCCATTGGCGCATTCAGCCACCATGCTTTGACGTCCCGTGACGCGCATACGTTGCCGCTGCCTCCCTGGCAGAGAGCGCCTGCTAATGTCAGACTGATTGACAATTTAGCGGTATTTACCCTTTGAATATCGTCACTGTGAGCGGGTGAGAACAGCTGTTTTACTGAGAACAGAGCAGGGTTTTTACTTCCACTCAATGAAACTCGCAGGTCAATGCTGGTTTGTAAATGGGGGTTAAGCTGCTAAAGTCGGTATAAAACTCCATCCCACTGTCTAAAAAAAACATGTCTGATCTCCAGCTGGCCACCTGCCACCGCTGTGTTAGTGCTCGTTGATATGAAGCCAGTATGCGCATAAAAATAATCAAACACTTGAAGCATTTAACTTTGCAGAAAATAATGTTTAGCAGTGGTCAGTCTAGGAGGTTTCCTCATCCTCCCCACAACAAGAAAATCTTTTGTCGCTGTTATTAAGTTTAGTTGAGAGTCACAAAGTAGTTGAAGTAAGACGGTGTCTGTCTTTGACAGTTCCTTCAGGCCAGTTGAAGCAGAATGGATAGGATAGTAAAACATGGTCATTTTTTTAAGTAGAGCAAATACGTTAATATATAAGTCAAACAGAACATTTCTCGGGAACGTAATTTGCACTACATAGGCCTTGTGCTGCTACATGAAGTGCACAAACAATAAGTGTTTTTTTTTATATGTATATATTAAATGTTTTATATTGTTTGCTAGCCATCGTTAATGTTTTGTGTTTTTTAAAAGGAGCTTTGCACAAGTTAGAAGCTTTTTTATTTCACCTTTTTCATACATGTCTGACATGTAAAATGAGTTTTCATCCATTTACTGCAGTTGCCTCTACAGCAGGGGTGTCCTAATTTTTCAGTACAAAATTGTCAAGTCAAAGGAACGAAAAATGAACACAATTGTTTTTTAAAACCAAAACAATAACATTAATGTTTTACCTGCTCAGCAAAATATAACTATTTTAAATGTCAGATTTTTTGTAGAAAAATTAACGTGTTGTAAATATTTAGATCCAAAATTAAAAAAGGGTTTTGCTCAATTGTTGTATTCACCAAGTTTATAGATTATTTTGAATAATTTAATTGACTCTTAACAATAAAAATTTAACTTTCTTTTGGTCTAGCAGATAGAACAGTATTTGGGTCAGTTCTTTGAAAACACTTGCTGTAATCAGCCAATTTAATAATCAAATTAATAGCAGATTTTAATTCACCAAAGTCTGCATTTGAGTAATTAAATATAATTGGGTAGATGTTACTATGAAATTAAAGAGAATGTCAAAAGTGTCTTTATGTTTATTAATAATATTATTATATAAAAGATGGATACTTTGTGTTGTACTCAACATTTTCAATTGTACTATTTTTACTTTTCACGTATCGGGGTACCGATTTGCATGTTGTCAAAATAATCAGTATCTGCCTTAAAAACCTGTATCGGTCGACCTCTCACTTAAACCGAATAGAATATCTTTGGATCTGATAAGGTCTGAAAACTGCTATTCACAAACGCTCTACATCTAATCTGACTGTGCTGAACTGATTTGCAAAGAAGAATGGCCAAAAATTTCAGTCACAAGACGTGGAAGGAAAACTGGCAGAGACTTGCAGCTGTAATTACAGCACAAACGCGGTTCCAATAAATATTTACTGGGGGGTGCTGAATACTTTTGCACGTTGCTCATGTATTAGTTTCTTGGCTACATCACAGTTGTATACCACTTTGTCTTTCACATAAGACTCCAATAAATGTATTTGTATTTTTTGGTTGTAATGTGACTATATGTGGAAAAGTTAAAGAAATGTGAATCATTTTGCAAGCCCTGATGGCAGGTGCGTTAGCTCTTCAAGGGCTGGAAAGAGAACGCAAATACTTCAGACGTCTGTAATTACACAACATTCTTAATACGTAAACATGCAGACCTTAAATATGCCAAGTACCTAGTTTTTAATTCTGCAGCAGACTATTTTGTGATAGTTAAGGGAGGTCAAATATATATTTGACCTCCCCTTAACTATCACTAGTAAATATATAATTACTTTCTGGGGAAAACCTGGTCTGATCGGAGAGAGAGACGGCATCCATCCTACTTTGGATGGTGCAGCTTCTTCTTCTAGAAATCTGGCCGGATTTATTAGTCCTCCTAAATGCTGACAATCCAGGGTCCAGACCAGGAAGCAGAGCCGTAGTTTAACACACCTCTCTGCAGCTTCTGTACTGTTACCCATCCATTATCCTATTGAGACGGGTCTTTCCCACGGCCAAAACTTAACAGATCAAAAAACTTATCTAAAAGGAACAAATCATTAAAAACCTAATAAAAATCAAGAGGTCACCTTGAACCTAAAAATAAAACAATAAAATGTGGTCTATTAAATATAAGGTCTCTCCCTCCAAAGACTTTGTAGTTAATGAATTGATTTTTGATAAACAGATTGATTTGTTTTGTCTCACAGAAACCTGGCTACAAGAGGACTACGTTAGTATAAATGAGTCAACTCCCTCCAATTATTCAAATTTCCACATTCCCAGATCTGTGGAAGAAGAGGAGGAGGAGTGGCAAATCTTTGAGTCTGATTTATTAATTAGTCCCAGGCCAATTAATAACTACAGTTCTTTTGAACATTTAACCCTCAGTTTCCCTCATCCAAGCTGCAAAGCAAAAAACCTCTTCTGTTGTTGTTTGTTGTTTGGTCATCCCCTTCCACTCAGCCATATCATTTTTGGATGAGTTGTGTCAGATTTCTTATCTGATGATGGTGTTATGTGTGGTTAAATATGATAAGCTATTATAGTGGGTGATTTTAACATCCATGTTGACACAGATGTGATAACCTTAGTGTAGCCTTTAAAACTATCCTAGATTCAATTGGTTTTGCTCAAAATGTGCATAAACCGACGCACTCTCGGCTCCATACTTTAGACCGTTCTGACATTGGCATTGATTGTGAAGAATTAACAGTATTTCCTCACAACCCTGTCCTATCTGATCATTTTTAATAACATTTGAGTTTAATCTAACTGAGTTCTCCACCCCCAAAAGAGGGTTCCATTATAGTAGATCTTTATCGGATAATGCTGTATCAAAACTAAAGAGTCTGTCCCCTTTTTAATATCCTCCGTATTGCAGAAAGCCCTGCAGATAGCAGCAGCAATGTTGTTTCTTCCAATCACAAATAGATGTCTTTGTAAACGGTATGACTTCGTCATTGCGTTCTGCATTAGACAATGTAGCTCCTTGAAAAAGATGAGGTGATTATTCACAGGAAGCTGGCTCCTTGGTTAATTCAGAGCTGCGTTCCTTGAAGCACAATGTTAGGAAATTGGAGAGAAAATGGCGCTCTACACACCAAGAGGAATCCTACCTAATCTGGAAGAACAGTCTATTGTTGTATAACAAGACCCTTCGCAGAGCTAGAGCAGATTATTTTCATTATTAATTGAGGAGAATAAGAATAATCCTAGATTCTCTTCAGTACGTTGCCAAACTGACTCAGAGCACAGCTCTGTTGATCCATCCATTCCCTTAGCTCTTAGCAGTAATGATTTATGGGATTCTTCATAAATAAAATTGATTCCATAAAAATAAAATAATTGGCATCCCCCAAACATGATTACCTCATCCTCAGTAAGTGAGGCAGCATTGGAGGAATCCTTAGAACACTGCGCAGGGTCGAACTGTTAAAAGCAGTAGAGCTTTCTTGAGCTATCTAAAATTTAGCTTCATCTAAACCTTTACCTGTATGTTAGACCCAATCCCAACCAGGTGTTTAAGGAGGTATTCCCTCTGATCAGGGTCCTATTTAGACATGATTAATGTATCCTTGGTAAATGGTATGTACAACCAGGCTTTAAAGTAGGTTATTAAACCTTTACTTAAGACAACCATCTCTTGATCAGATGATTAGCAAATTAACAGGACAGACCTATATACTAATCTTCTATTTCTTATCTAAAATTTTGAGAAAGTAGTTGTAATCAACTATGTGAACATTACAAAGAATGAGACCTAATTGAGGAGTTTCAGTCAGGCTTCAGAGCTCATCATAGCACTGAAACAGCTCTGGTGAAGGTCAATAATGATATTCTCTGGCCTCAGATAATGGACTGTGTCTATACTTGTCTGTTAGATCTCAGTGTTGCTCATTTGATACAGTTGATCAAACTCCCTACAAAGACTGAGCATACTGTAGGGCTTAAGGGAAAGCAGTAGGCTGGTTTTAAATTCTATGTCGGACAAGATTCCAGTCTGTTATGGTAATAATAAAATCTCCTCAAAC
>NW_023397350.1:0-38622 GCF_011125445.2 Fundulus heteroclitus | reverse complement strand
ACAAATGAACATATGAACACTTGAAACAGAGAGGCGGGAAGGTAAAGAGGAGGGAGACAATGCCTGATTTGACATTATGGCATATGCCTGAGTTCTGCTGATTTATCTTCCAGCTCTTTCTCAACCTCTTTGAGTTCTGTTAGTTTTTCTTTGTATCTTTTTCTGAGTATGTTTGACTTGGTGATTAGCTGGGCCATGCATGTGCCTGATTTACCCTCAGCTTGCTCTGCTAGTTTGTCTGCATCTTTTTCTAGGCTGTTTGCTAACTCTATCAGTATTGTCTTCTTCTTTTTGAGCTGCTCAATGTGGTCTTCTGCACCTTTTCACTTTTCTCTTTGAGCATTGCACGCATGCTTTCTCTTTTCCTGGTCCAGATATAGCCGATATTGAGCTAGCTGACGCTGCAGCTCCCAAAAGCTCCTTAGTCAGAGGTACTTTGAGAACCCCCCCACAGACAGAAACGTAGTCACATATCATCCTCTGAGCAACCCTGTGTCCTCCTTCATGTTATCAGCCTCTACCTCCTTATTACAGAAAAGCCCAGAGTTCAGGGTAGGATTGATGGAGGTGTCAAGAAAACGTCTAGTCTTGTACGCATGGGTTGGAAAGAGGAGAATGATTCATCTTTCGCCTCCAGAGACAAGAAATTTCCAAATTGTTGGACAATCACATCACCTGTTGCAACAGATTAAAACAAAATAATAATTAAAAGAAAAATCAATCAATGTAATGAAAAAGTTTAGACAGACAGACAAACCACAAAAAAAAAAAAAAAAAATCACATTAAGTAAGTGTGACAATGTACATTCTGACAGACTTCTAAATCTTAAGTACCAGCAGAGACGCCTCCTGACAGCTGGTGATCATGCAGAAACCTCTGAACAACTTCTTTCATTCTTTCAGAGCACAAGTCGGGGTCTGAGAACATGTTCGTTGGGTCCAACATGCCATTTGCCTCACAATGGTGTACTTTAGTGGGCTCTTGTCTTGCATTTTCTTGACAATATTGGTCAAACAGTCCATGCAGTCCTTTCTAAATGCCAACACACTGAGCTCACCTACACTGCTCTTGGGGCTAGTCTGGAGTTCCTAGCAGGAAGAGGGGAAGAGGGCCTGTGAACTGGCTAAAAGTTTATGCAAAAATAAAGTTTTGATTTCCTGTACCTAAACCATTGTTTGATATTTGACACCTTTGCCTTTACCTTAGGACTTCTTCTGCTCCTAATCCAACGTCCACGTCCTTTAGGCGAGCCCTTGCTTCCTTGGCAGTTGTGTCCAGTTTGACCATTTGCAGTGCTGTGATGTCATTAAGGATCTCTGCTTTGATGAACCTCTTCAGTAGGCTCTGAGAACATATACAGTACAACATAAATAACAATACATAATAATAAAAAATATAATTCATACACTTTCTCCATGGAATGTTATACATTACCTTCATGAGAACAGTCATATCTTTACTGATGAATGGCATCACAGGCTCATCTGTTTGATATTTAGTCAAAAAGGTAGTGAAGGTCCTAGAGACAGCCATGAAGAAGTGCAACTTGGCCATTATGAGAGGGTCATTCCGTGCCTCTGCCAGAGTGTCATAGGATGATGTTCTGGGGTTTGGAAGTATTTTCTGCGTCACTGCATCCACATACATCACCATCATTGGCCATATGGTAATAGCCCTGTCGACGACAGGTAGGTTTCTATTCAGCAATGCCCACAGAACGGTAGGGGAAACACAGATGTCTTGGTCAAAGTGCAGAAATCTTCTCTTCTACCAGGGGTATTAAGAAAGAGTGTATGCAATGCCCTGAGCACTTTCTCCAGCTGCCAGACACAGAAGCCACTTTTAAAGGTATTGTGGAGTGTGTGAAGCCCACAACTCCCCACCACAATCAGCTGGGCACTTCCAAATGTCTCTGCATGCTCCTTTTGGAGCATTGAAAAAAACTTCCAATTGACATTTGGTCCATCCATTGAGATAGAAACCAAATGTCTCAGGTCAAGCTGCTGCACACACGCCTGGAAATTAAAAAAAGACATTACAGATATAAGCCATACAACAATCAACACGTCTCATTTCTGACACCATTACTTAAGATTAATATCAGACTGGATAAGATAAAAAAGAATGAATACTATTTCACAAAGTAAGCATGTCAGCTACCCTATAGCCATAGTGTAGGCTATATATTATTTAAACATATTGGCAGGTAAACACCAGACTCTACTACCTTTCTAAAACTCAAGCTGGCTGTTTGTAATTTCTTTTAATTATTTTATTTCAATTTGTCTAATTAATGTATAGTGGCATATCCATAGTGTAATAACTTCACAAATCAGTAAACTATATAATAATATACAAAAGGTATACAAATATATGGCATACTTACTTTGAAATGCTGAAGTAGGTCCTCGGCAGTTGCATGGCCCATGAACTGTGATCCATAGAATCTAGACTGGACGTGGTCATTTAACCAATAACGCACATGTAAGTCCAGTTGCTTGGTTTTGGTTGTTGGTTCAGTGGTCTCGTCGAACATAAGCACAAACGCACCGCATTTTTGGACTTCGGTGATGAGCTCTTTTTTATATATGGCGCCAATCCAATTTAGCTACGTATCTGGTTTTGTCTTTTCCACAGGTAAATGACTGTACAAGCCCCGAATCTGGAAACATGCTTGCTTTGAACACTTCCTCAATCGCGTCATTAGACCTGCATGAATGGTGGCTTGTCCCGGTCCTCAGCACCCAAATCACCTCTGCTCGGAGTGTTTGGCATAGAGCCACAGATTGCGGAGGTCAGATGGAACGCTTGTTGCAGGCTGTGGATTTCCTATTGTAACATTCAGCGTTGTACTGTTAACATCGTGGCTTGCGGTGGAAACGGTGGAGCAGAAACTAGCAATTGCAGGCTGCTGGCGTGCTTTTACATAGTCTTTATGTTTTTTACTCTGTACGTGAGATTCAACTGCTCTGATCCCCATTGTCCCAAGTTTGAAATTCTTCCGACATACAATGCAGCTAGCTTCATAAGCGCTGCAGGCACCGACCGTAACCAAGAATATTCATTGTTTTCTAGCCATTTGTGATTGAACTTGCATTTCCCCATGTTTAAGTAGTCGAGTGGCTATCGGTGCTGTATTACGCCTACCTGTAGATGCTTTAGCCTACGCCATCAAGAGCTGCGCGATATAAGCTGCGCAGTAGGCTACACTCTGACGACGTCATCGTGAGGCGCAAGGACCATGGCGAATTTCTTCGTAAAATTGTCCGTTTACAAACCGCAATCCCGCTCTCGAATAAAAACCTACACCCCGCTATAA
Source organism: Fundulus heteroclitus (assembly GCF_011125445.2). Classification (NCBI taxonomy): domain Eukaryota; kingdom Metazoa; phylum Chordata; class Actinopteri; order Cyprinodontiformes; family Fundulidae; genus Fundulus; species Fundulus heteroclitus. The sequence continues at coordinate 35,302 of NW_023397350.1, read as the reverse complement.
TTACTTTAGTAAGTTGTCCAAACCAATTACAATATTTTGCACAATGAGCAAACGTTAAACCAACCATGTATAGTGACGTCATCAGAAGGCGCAGGACCCGAGTTCATTCAGACAAAGTGTTTTTCAGTTGACTGATATCTCTGTCTCCTATGTTAGAGTAAGGCCTGGTGCAAGAAACAGTCTCACCATAAATGTTGGTTGTTGTTTTTGCAAGCACTATCTTATCTGTGATGAATTACAGCCAGCCATCTGTTGATACTCTTTCCTGATCAATGAATGCTCAATTGTTAAGGTTGTTTTGCATACCTGAACTGCAAGTTTATGATGTCAAAGGTCACACTGAAGTACGTCTCCCCCTTCCTTAAACTCTGCAATGTAACTACGGACCTCCCTTTTCTGAAATAATAAAAGTAAGGCAGCAGCATACTTTGCTTCAGAACAGTTGAAATGTAACTGAACGCATCTCTGTGGTGTTCTCCTTGCAAGAAAAGATAATCAGTTGTCTTTCCTTTTGTGTTTGATGAATGTTTTAGGTATTTGAACCTGACAAAGGCGCACCATTACATTTTTCAGAACATTTAAGGACTTTAAGTGTCCTTTATAATCTGAAAAATACAGTGATAAAATAAGTGGAAGGAGATGTCATTTTACTTAAATGTAGAAGTTTGACTATTCTATTGGATGCCACTCAATCCAGAGTGTTTTGGCCTTTAGCTGCAACACAGGACACAGAAACAAAGTAAAGAAATCCTTACTGTTGATAGGAGCAGCAGTTAATGGAAACCTGCTATCAGTCTCCTCTTTCACAAGGAGCTGCTCTCCTTCCTGACGGGCCCCGGGTTCCCTCCTGTTCCTCCTTTATGTGGAGGGGCTCTGACTCCTGCTGCTCCCCCTCAGGACTCTGTTCTTCAGGAGCCTCTTCTTTAACATCTGCAGCCAACACTGAAACACATTACATGCTTTATGAACAACTAGATCTTTACAATGTTACAACGATGTCAACAGATGAGACTGAAACTGATCAAACTGCCAAGACGTCATGTTGACCACCCATCCCCATCTTATTGTAGCCGTGGCAACAGTGGACAAGATACAAGCACTAATGCAATGTTTTTACAACTTTTAGAAAAGAGGAAATTAGGTGTGGAAATAAAGCCGTGTTTCACAATTAAACCTTCCCATACCTGAAAGAGCTAACATGTATAGGCTTAAGTCAGTATTGATGTCAGTTTTTGGCTACGTCAGTCTCACATACACCTACAAACCTCCTCAATGTTAGCCTATCACAATGCTGACCACAAACTTTACTTGGTCCCCAACTTAGACTTGTGTACCAAAACTAAGGACATTCACTGGGTATGTCCAAGCTCTTGGGACGTGGAATGTCACCTCTCTGGTGGGGAAGGAGCCTGAGCTGTGTGCACGAGGTTGAGAGGTTCCGACTAGAAAATAGTCGGACCTCACCTCGACGCACTGCTCTGGCTCTGGAACCAGTCTCCTTGAGAGGGGGTGGACATTCTTACACTCTGGATTTGCCCCTGGTGAGAGGCGCCGAGCTGGGGTGGGCATACTTGTTGCCCCTCATCTCGGTGCCTGCACGTTGGGGTTTTCCCCGGTGAACCAGAGGGTGGCCTCCCTCCGCATTCGTGTGGGGGGACGGGTTCTGACTGTTGTTTGTCGTTCATCTGATCTGCGGCCGCATGTCTTGGACACTCGGGTGAAGAGAGGGGCGGAGCTCTCCACCGACCACTACCTGGTGGTGAGTTGGCTCCGATGGTGGGGGAGGAAGCCAGTCCGACCGGGCAGGCCCCAACGTTCTGTGTGGGTTTGCTTGGTACGTTTGGCAGAGTCCCCCGCTAGACGAGCTTTAACTCCCACCTCCGGGAGAACTTTAAACACGTCCCGAGGGAGGCGGGGGACATTGAGTCTGAATGGACTATGTTCCGCGCCTCTATTGTTGAGGCAGCTAGTCGGAGCTGTGGCCGCAAGGTTGTCAGTGCATGTCGCGGCGGCAACCCTTGAACCTGCTGGTGGACACCAGCGGTGAGGGAAGCCGTCAAGCTGAAGAAGGAGTCCTACCGGGCTTTTTTGGCCTGTGGGACTCTGGAAGCAGCTGATGTGTACCGGCAGTCGAAGCGGCGGGCGGCTCGGCTGGTCGCCGAGGCAAAAACTCGGGCGTGGGAAGAGTTCGGAGAGGCCATGGAGAAAGACTTCCGTACGGCTTCGAAATCGATTCTGGTCCACTATCTGGCGTCTCAGAAAGGGGGAAGCAGTGCAGTACCAACACTGTTTACAGCGGGGGTGGTGAGCTGCTGACCTCAACTCGGGACGTCGTGTTTCGGTGGGCGGAATACTTCGAAGACCTCCTTAATCCCACCAACACGTCTTCCATTGCGGAAGCAGAGCCTGAGGAATCTGGGTCGGGTTCTCCCATCTCTGGTGCTGAGGTTGTTAAAAAGCCTCCTCGGTGGCAAGGCCCCGAGGTGGATGAGATTCGCCCTGAGTACCTTAAGGCTCTGGAATGTTGTGGGGCTGTGTTGGTTAACGCGGCTCTGCAGCATTGTGTGGACATCGGGGGCAGTTCCCCTGGATTGGCAGACTGGGGTGGTGGTCCCCCTATTTAAAAAGGGGACCGGAGCTTGTGTTCCAACTACAGAGGAATCACACTCTTAAGCCTCCCTGGTAAGGTCTATTCAGGGGTTCTGGAAAGGAGGATCCGTCGGATAGTTGAATCTCGGATTCAGGAAGAGCAGTGTGGTTTTCGTCCTGGCCATGGAACACTGGCCCAGCTCTATACCCTCGGCAGGATTCTGGAGGGGGCATGGGAGTTTGCCCAACCAGTCTACATGTGCTTTGTGGATCTGGAGAAGGCATTCGAATGTGTCCCCTGAGGGATCCTGTTGGGGGTACTCCGGGAGTATGAAGTACCGGACCCTTTAATAAGGGCTGTCAGGTCTCTGTACGACCGGTGTCAGAGTCTGGTCCGCATTGCCGGCAGTAAGTCAGACTCGTTTCTAGTGAGAGTTGGACTCCGCCAAGGTTACCCTTTGTCACCGATTCTGTTCATAACTTTTATGGACAGAATTTTCTAGGCGCAGCCAAGGTGTTGAGGGGATCCGTTTTGGTGGCCTTAGGATTGCGTCTCTGCTATTTGCGGATGACACGGTCCTGTTGGCTTTATAAGGGCGTGATGTACAGCTCTCACTGGAGCGGTTCGCAGCCGAGTGCGAAGCGGCCGGGATGAAAATCAGTGCCTCCAAATCCAAGACCATGGTCTTGAACCTGGAAAAGGGTAGAGTGCCTTCTCCGGGTTGGGGAGGATGTACTGCCCCTAGTGGAGGAGTTCAAGTATCTTGGGGTCTTATTCACAAATGAGGGGAAGATGGAGCGGGAGATCGACAGGCAGATTGGTGCAGCATCTGCTGTGAAGCGGGCACTGTACCTATCCGTTGTGGTGAAGAGAGAGCTGAGCCAAAAGGCGAAGCTCCCGATTTACTGGTCAATCTACGTTCCTACCCTCATCTATGGTCACGAGCTTTGGGTCGTGACTGAAAGAACGAGATCCCGGATACAAGCGGCTGAAATGAGTTTTCTCCGTAGTGTGTCTGGGCTCTCCCTTAGAGATAGGGTGAGGAGCTCAGTCATCCGGGGAGGACTCAGAGTAGAGCCACGGCTCCTCCACGTCGAGAGGAGCCAGTTGAGGTGGCTCGGGCATCTGGTCAGGATGCCTCCTGGGCACCTCCCTGGTGAGGTGTTCCGGGTACGTCCCACAGGTAGGAGGCCCAGGGGAAGACCCAGGACACGCTGGAGGGACTATGTCTCCCGGCTGGCCTGGGAACGCCTTGGGATTCCTCCTGAGGAGCTGGCCCAAGTGGCCGGGGGAGAGGGACGTCTGGGCCTCCCTACTGAAGCTGCTACCCCCCGCGACCCGACCCCGGATAAGCGGAAGAAGACAGACGGACGGACGGATGTACAAGTAATCCATTTATCAGAGATTTTACCAATTACCTGTGTGGTCTAAAGAACAACTCTAGACTCAGGCTAGAATAACCCTCAAAGAGGCAGGTGTAACAGGTGGCTTGTTAGCACCCCAGAGACAGAAGATCTGTTATCTAATGAGCAGCACGACACAGTTACAGACTAAAACTGCCCAACCAAACCATTTTCTGTTCCCCACCTCAAGGTGGGGAACAGAAACCAACAGAACCCAACCGAAGAACATCCTGATCCAATGGCGTACCGCGCACGTGACGTCACCGACTCAAGAGCAATGCCCCTTTTGACGCTTAGGTAGGGCATACAGGTAGAGAACACTCGTAGCAACCAGCCATTACACGCGCAACAGAACCAGCGATATGACCGACTTTACAGCCGTTAAACTTTCCCAAGACGATGTCCCAGGCACACGGTTTACTGGTCACACTGTCGAAGAACACACCAACCTTCAGCTCAAACGATGGCTTGAGTGTCGAGGGCTTAAAAAAAACGGAAAACGGGCCGAGTTGATCGGACGGTAAGCTTTGTTTTTTTTTTCCCTGCGCAGCGGTCATGGCGTCATCGGCCGTTTTTTGTTTGTAATCACCGTCCAGGGATCGGTATATGTTTAATATTTGTCTTATTGAAATGTTTTTGAGTAAGCTATCCTGGTAGCAGGGTATCATGTTAGCGCCTGCTACCATGATAGCCTATATGCTATCATGGTAGCAGGCGCTTCATTATTAACATGTCGGCCACCAAAATACTCTTACCTGTTCACTACTTGATGTCGTTGGAATTGGGACAGGATGTTCTTCGGTTGGGCCCTTTCCTCCAACAAAATACTTGCTACATATGTAGGTGAATTTGGTAACTTTTTCCGGGTTGAACTGTTGTGTAGGGCGACCGTACCAGTGTACCCAGCGCACACATTTCTCCTTGGCACTCTTGAATTTCGGGAAAGTAATCAAGAAAACATCCTTCATATGCAGCCGATCAGTGTACCTCGAGTCGCTGTTGTACGTTCCATAGCAACAATGTTTAAAAACCATGGTCTTAAATTTGGAAAAAAGCAGTCGTTTTACGAGTAAAACCAAGGGTAACACACGTCTCTTTTACAGCGAAACAGCGGCGGACTATGCAAGCTTGCCCTACTGCGTACCACGTGATGTGACGTCATCGTGACGTTACGTTTCTAAAAATAGCTTGCTTGCGGTACGCTATTGGGCCAGCTCCTCTGGGGGAATCCCAAGGCGTTCCCAGGCCAGCCGAGAGACATAGTCCCTCCAGCGTGTCCTGGGTCTTCCCCTGGGCCTTGTCCCGGTGGGACGTGCCCGGAACACCTCACCAGGGAGGCGTCCAGGAGGCATCCTAACCAGATGCCCGAGCCACCTCACCTGGCTCCTCTCAACATGGAGGAGCAGCGGCTCTACCCTGAGTGCTCCCCGGATGACTGAGCTCCTCACCCTATCTCTAAGGGAGAGCCCAGACACACTACGGAGAAAACTCATTTCGGCCGCTTGTATCCGGGATCTCGTTCTTTCGGTCACGACCCAAAGTTTGTGACCATAGATGAGGGTAGGAACGTAGATCGACCGGTAAATCTCTTCACCACAACAGATCGGTACAGCGCCCGCTTCACAGCAGACGCCGCACCAATCCGCCTGTCGATCTCCCGCTCCATCTTCCGCTCGTTCGTGAACAAGACCCCAAGATACTTGAACTCCTCCACTAGGGGCAGCACATCCTCCCCAACCCGGAGAAGGCACTCTACCCTTTTCTGGTTCAAGACCATGGTCTCGGATTTAGAGGCACTGATTTCCATCCCGGCTGCGAACCGATCTAGTGAGAGCTGTAGATCACGCCCTGATGAAGCCAATAGGACCACGTCATCAGCGAATAGCAGAGACGCAATCCTAAGGCCACCAAAACGGATACCCTCAACACCTTGGCTGCGCCTAGAAATTCTGTCCATAAAAGTTATGAACAGAATTGAACCCTTACTAACTGCTTATTTGAAATTAAAGACTGGTTCACCTTAAACTTCCTTAAACTAAACAGTGATAAAACCGAACGCCTCCTCGTTGCCACCAATTCCACCCTATCCAAAATCAATGTTCACCCATTAACAACTCCTTGGTCCCCCCCTCCCCTCAGGTCAAGAGTCTGGGTGTCATCCTCGACTAACTCCCTATTCTTTCAGCCACACATAAATAACATTAGCAGGTCTGCATACTCCTACTTATGCAACATTAACCGCCACCGTTCCTCCCTCACCACGCACACTGCCTCTGTCCTCATCCACAGCCTCATCACCTCCGTCTTGACTATTGCAAATCTCTTCTTTTCAGCCTCACTCATAAATCCCTCTGTAAACTCCAACTACGTCAGAACTCAGCAGCTTGTGTCATCACCAGAAGTGTTGTATAGTGACAAAGTAAAAATACTTCACTTCTGTACTTACTTACTCCGATACATTTTAAATGTTTGGTTTAGTTACTCGTTACAAAAAAAGCGAGAGACAGAGAGAGAGAGAGAGATTACAAACAGGTTGGATTTTCTGTCTAAACTTGGTCTAAATGTTTCCTGTACTTGGTTGTTTATATTATTTTAAGTGAATTTGACTTTCAAAGTTTACCAAAATTTAAAAAATGTCATTCAAACTGCATTTGCTTTGTTTTACTTTTAACTTATACTTTTCATTACATTACTTGAGTACATCGATTTTTACAGTAATTTTCATACTTAAGTACAAGACATTTCAGATACTTTAAGACTTTAATTCAAGTTACATTTCAGTCAGTGAAAAGGTGATGTTTGGGGGAACTTTACCAGCCAGACAAACAAAAAGAACTTGATGCTGAATGTTGCTACATGCTTTAGCATCACATGTGCTACATGCTAAACTAGCATTAGCACCTTCTATGCTACATGCTAAGCTAGCATTAGCACCTCCTAAGCAGAGCTGCAGGCTTAGCCAGTTTTCTGGGGGAAACCCTGCAACGAGTTCTGATGAAGAGGAGGAATCCATCAGCTGCTGAAAACGGCTCCTAAACTTTAGCTCCATCCACACAGTTAGCATGAAGAAGGAAATCTCCAAACCTGATGGGTGCAGCAGAACTCTGGGCTGGAAAACATCCCCCATCATTGGTGTCTCCTCTGCTGCGTCCTGCCGCTCTTTGAGCTCCTGTAGTGATGTTACGTTATGTGCCGAGGCTTCGAGGCGTGTGTCGAGTAATGGAGGGGAAGTTTCTGCAATGCGCGTATCGAGGCTTGCTTCATTTAGGGGAGGAGCCGAAAACGATGACGTCTGAAGCCTCGCTGCCCGGCTGTACCACGTGACTGCTTCGGGAAGTGGTTCAGATTTTGGAGCGGGGTTTGACAGCTTTTAGAAACCCCACAGGCTCCATTCAAAATGTGGGTTGTTGTAGGCGAGTTGTGGTCAGTTGAGAGAGTGGATAGAGTTTTGATAGTTTGGATAGCAGAGTTTGGATAGTGGTTATTTAGTTTGAGACAGTTAGTTTGGTGTTTGGAGAGTTTAGGAGAGAGATAGATAGGAGATCATGCTCTCAACTCTCACGCATTGACCGTGTGACACACGCCTTTCATTAACTTCACACGGTCACACGCAAACATGGCATTTTTCACGCATAAAAATCCCAACGCCCATCTGGGCAGCGGACGATAAAAACTCCGCCTTATGCTGAGATGTTTCAGCTTCTTTCACAGCTTGTGGCCATCAGTAATTCCTGCTGCAGTTCATGTTAACAGAGCAGCAGGAAGAGCGATCAGAGTTATGAATAATTTTAGTCTTAACCAGCGGTGAAAGTGAGCCGGCAAGTTCCTGTACTACATACGCAGAGAGCTGCTGCCAGATAAAGCCTTCATTCAGAACCAGTGATGGCTGCTCTCTGGATCATAAAACAGTTCTGCTCACCAGATGCAGTTTAAAACGCTACTTCTGTTTATAAGTTGTTTTTATTAATTCTGCATTTTTTAACTACATGCACCGTATTTCCGTGCCTCAGCGCTTGCTCCTCTCCCCCCTCCTTTCCCTCGAACCCAGAAGCTTTTATCACCGTTCACCATTCAAAACGTGAATCACTACGTTTAATGTCCTCACACCCGTAGCAAAGTGTGCCAATTAAAGTCACTAGGAGAGTTATGGCTGTGTTTCATGATCTTTTGTTTTAAACAAAACAGAACCGTGGCGCTTCGGTGCGCTGCTGCTTTGCGCTTTAATTCAGGTGCGCAAAATTACGTTACTTGTAACTTGGATGCGCACTTTTAAGAGTCATTTTAAAGAACTTGTAACATCAGGAGGCTGATCTCAGACCGGTCAGCTCCTATGATCACTGTATAGGAGCCCTTTACAGTTTTTATTTATGCATTTCCCCCCTGTTTATCCCTCGCATGCAGCGCACCATCGGGTAAAATCCTCCCACCTCACCGCCCAGAGCGCACTGAGGAGAGCAATAGAGATTTGTCTGGTCGACTGAGATGAGAAACCTGTTGCTGTGAAAGGTGATATAGGTTATAAACTGTTACTGTCTAGAATTGCATTGAGCTGAAAAGAGAGGAGACATCAGCAGCTGGATCGTGCGTAAAGACACAGCGGGAACCTCTGTGTGCTTCAGTGTTGCTGCTGAGGGGAAAATGTGGGACCGTATAGTACTGGGCTAATCATTGGTCACAGTACCCCAATCTGTACATACTTGCACTTATTTATTTATGCACCCCGGCATCATCTGTGCCATGTTAGCGTGTCTTTTCAAAGGCTGGAGAAGTAGTATAAAAAAAGAGAAATCATTTGAAACCAAAAACTGTGGGGAAATTGTTGTTTCTTAATAAAAATGCATGAAATCATCCAAGTTACACAAGCATTAGCCTATTCACTACCCCCTGCCTATTTCCACAAGCACTTTCATTGTCCTCTGCCTGATTAAGCCCATGCCATTTTTCTAGAGTCACAGAAAAACATTATTACACACCATACCATATCACGTCACTACTATTTTGGGAATAATTACACACAGAGAATACATTCAAACAATATTTTATTATACACACGTGTATACAAAATTTATGTTGACAAATTATTTCGTCCTACACCTTTTGTGAAGTCATTCCCAAGAGTCATAATAGATAAAAATTCAATGCATCACACGTGTTAAGATACAGCTGGCTGTGATTTTACACCTGGCCAGTAGGTGGTGCTGTGTGCACATGAAGCATCAAGAAATGAACCCTTTCTCGAACCAGTTGGCTCAAGTGGTTCAATGCCTCTTGAGGCTTCATCTCACCATCACTAGTAGAGTGCCTCCTCCGGGTTGGGGAGGATGTGCTGCCCCCAGTGGATCTCACAATGGAGAAATTCACTTCAGCATCTTAACCCATTCCCTTGTGGAGCAGTGGGCTGCCACTGTGTGGCACCTGGGGACCAATCATGGGTTAAGGGTCTTGTTCAGGGACCCAGAGTGCTGGCACTTGAGATTGAACTGGGTACTTGCATCCTTCTCAGAGCATAAGCACACTGCTCTAACCACTAGGACACCACTCCCCATATATCAGAGCTCTGATTACCCCGTATGTTCCTAACAGAGCACTTCGCTCTCAGACTGCAGGTCTGCTGGTGGTTCCTAGAGTCTCTAAAACCAGAATGGGAGGCAGATCCTTTAGCTATCAGGCTCCTCTCCTGTGGAACCAACTCCCAGTTTTCAATATCTGCTTTAGGCTTTGTTACACAGTCAAGCCATTCATCAATGACATCAATAACCTCTTGAGAATTAATGAGTAGGATGAGCCTGTCTCTCCCCACACAGTTTATTCTTGGAGGCATGGATGAGAAACAAACTCTAAGATCATCTTCCACTTGTAAACAAGCTCTACATTTGTTTTTCCTTACAGTCAGAGTTGAAAATGTTATTTACAGAGGTAAGTGGCTGGAAACGTGTCAGGTTCAAATACCTAAAACATTCATTAAACAACACAAGGGAAGAAAGACAACAAGCGTTAGTTTGGTTTTATTTGACAGGAGAACAGCAGAGATGTGCTCAGTTACAACTCCTTACTGCTCTGAAAACACACCCTGTGCTTCCTCTCTCTTTATTGTGTTCAGGGAGGTCCCTAATTAGAAACCATTTATGATGTGACATTCAAGATAATACAACGCCATTCACACAGTTCAGTTCAGGTCTTAGAAAAAGAGTTATATCTCTGCAGGCCTTCTGCAATGATAAGAGAGACAATTGAAAAACATAGTATGAGGTAAGATGAAGCATGGTATATGTTCCAGTAAATAAATGACAATAATAATAAACACAAACAATAATACATAAGAGAGATATTAGTCATCTGAAAAACACTTTGTCTGAATAAACTCAAACCTTAAAACCTTTTTAACAGTAATGAGTAAATATGTGATAAATGCCATAAACATGGTATATAAAAATAAACATGTAGAGAATAATAAAAATAATTCTAACAAAACAGCAGCAATATTTTCATGTCCTCAGCAGCCAGTTCAGGATACTCATGTGAGAGGGAGGCCAAAAGTTTGCATGATTTTCCTGTTGGAATCTGACCTTCAATGTTCTGTCACAAGATAACTCCAACAGCTGTTCTTGTGTTTTACCTCTTAAGCCATTTCTTGTTGCAGCAGGTGAAAATGGATCAGCACCCAGTCCCAGGCATCAGCGTTCACATCAGAGAAATATGAGCTGAAGTTCTCACACAGTGATGTTAGGTGTGAAGTCACAACATCCCTCACAATAGCAACAGACAGCTTCTCAGTGTTTAAAAAGTCAGTCATTTGGGGTAACATGTCTGTTATTCCATCTTTTATTCTTCTTCTTCATAAAGGTGGTGATTTTGTCACTAACTTCAAGGATAGATGTGTAGCTTCCTTGGATGGAGAGGTTGAGGCTGTTCAATATATTGAATATATCTGCAAGATAGGCTAACTTGGCAATGCAGTCTGGATCATGAAAGAAATGTAAATGTCCATTTTTTTCCTCTCATAAATTCAGCCATTTCTCTATGTAGCTCAAAACCTCTGCAACATTTTCCCACGAGACAACCATCACACGTCAGTGATAAAGCAGTGCGTCATGTTCAGCTTCCAGATTTGGGCAAAGTTGAACAAACAGCCGTGATTTCAAAGCTCTGGATTTCACAAAGTTAACTGCAGTGATAGCTGTGTTCAGAACAGAAGATCTGGGTCCATGTCTCTGGAAGCTAGTGCCTGCTGATGCAGGACACAGTGGGTAGCTATAACGCATGGATTGATGGATTTTATCCACGCTTCAACTCCACTCTTTGGGCCGGTCATCACTGCTGAGCCATCCATACAAACAGAGAGACATTTTTCCAGCTCAGTCTCGCTTCAGTCAGAAAAGCATCAACTAGCTTAAATATTTCCTCACCAGTTGTCCTGCCCAAGACCTTCTTGCAGAAATTAAAATCCTCCAAAAATGTTTCCCTCCCAGGGATAGAGCACCAGAGCTATCGGCTGAGCAGCAGTGGAAATGTCTGTAGATTCGTCCAGCTGTATAGAAAACTGATCACATGAACGCAGTCTATCCAATAACTGTTCCTGAATGTCAGCTGACAGTTCTTTAATTCTTCTTCTCATCATGACGTCTGAAAGCGGGACAGTTTTCAACTTGTTAGCTGCATCTGTACCGAGTAGAACCTCACACATGTCCACCACAGTAGGAAGCACAATGTCCATTCCTATAGTGTGGCTTCTTACGGTTTGCATTGCGCTACGCCACCAGATACAAAGCTTGTTTGCTAGCACTCACATTTTGATCTCCCAACCTAGCCTAGCAGCCAGTTGCAAAGGAGTGTGCTGAAGCCCAGATGTTCCAGTTTTTCCACCAGATGTTGAGGGATGATGGTGTTGAACTGAAGTCCAGGAACAGCATCCGCACGTGCGTGTTTTTCTCCTCCAGGTGTGCTAGGGTCAGGTGAAGAGCGGAGGAGATGGCGTCCTCAGTGGAGTGGTTCTTTCAGTAGGCAAACTGGAACGGGTCGAGTGTTGGGGGAAGGCTGGAGACGATGTGTTCTTTCACCAGCTTTTCAAAGCACTTCATCATGATGGGAGTCAGTGCAACAGGCCGGTATTCGTTGAAACAGGTGACTTGAGATTTCTTTGGCACCGGAATGATTGAGGCAGACTTGAAGCATGCTGGCACTGTGGCTTGGTCAAGGGAGGTGTTAAAAATGTCTGTGAGGACAGCAGCCAGCTAACCTGCACACTCCTTGAGCACCCGCCCAGGTATGTTGTCGGGGCCTGGGGCCTTCCGCGGGTTGACTCTTCTCAAAGTCTTCCACACGTCAGCTGTGTCAAGGCAGAGGACCTCCTCCTCCCAATGGGGAACAGCTTTCACTGCTGGAGTGCTGTTTAGTGCCTCAAACCTTCCAAAGAAGTTATTTAGTCCATTGAGACTCAAAACAGCTTTAATTTCATGTTGAGACTCAAATTCATCTGGAATTCTTCTTGCCTGACCTATGAGATCTAGATAAACTCCTTTTAGTGGTTGATCGCCTAAACTCTGAAGAGACCTTGTTTTTCCAGTTTCAATTTCAGCCAGTTCTTTTACACCTTCATACACTAAAGTTATTGCCACAGTCCTATCCATTTAAGCGGTAAGGTATTCGTTAACATACCATCCCCACACATCCAATAAGTATCTGCTACTGGGTATTAGTGTTGCGTCGATGCCATTGGCCCCACTACATGGCTGTGCAGTATTGGCCGATACCGATTCCATACCAATACCATTTGTTTTAAATTAATGTGTGTGTATATATGAAGAACTACATACTGTCAGGGTTCTCTGTGTTGGCTGCTCTAACTCTACTCCTCAGGTGTGTCTAGTTGGCTGAGGAGGCGTGGTCCACACCTGCAGCTCGTTACAGGCGGCTTCCTCTGGCTTCTTAAGCAGAGCACTGGCAGATGGAAGACGCCGGAGCCTTAACCAGTCGTGATTTTGGTGCTTGGATGCACTCACCTGTCTTGACGTCCCGTCCGACGAAACAGACCAGCAGACCTGTCTGCTCAGATTTTGCTCTGGCGCTCCCCTCATACTTCCTGGAAGTTACCCAGCGAGGCCTGAGATCCCCTTTCCCGGGTTCTGTTGGTTCTGTGCTCACTCTGGTCAATCCATCTGTCAACCGCTGCCGATGAGGTCGTCTCGGATCCCTCGCCAGCTACATCTGCCGTCCTCAGCCACTAGCCACCTATCTCCATCTGAGTAGTCACATAGAGTTCTCCTGACGCTACTTCTTCCCGGTTAGGTCCGCCCAGCCTAATGGTAAGCAGCGCAACTCCTAGCAAGTTTCCTGGCTCTTATTTCAGAAGAACTCACTTGCTCTTTCTTACAGACTCACCAGCCGTGACGTTCTGACCCAGCCGAATCACCTGTAGTTCCGTCCATAGACCTGCTTGTTTTCCTTTAATAAAATCTTAAAACTGTGCATTGCCTCCCGTTCGTATCTGCATGTGGGCTCGTCATCTGAAAACCATGACAGAAGAAGGCTCCGGCCACCAGAGTCCAGCGGATGCGTTCGGGCGGCAGATAGCCGCACAGCAGGAACAAATGCAGTCGCTAGGTTTTGCTGTCAATTCCACTCAGGAACAGCTTCAGAGATTAGCCGCTCAGGTTAGCCTACTTGTGGACACAGTCACTTCCGCGAAGACGTCACCTGTCACTCAGGATCACGTTACCCCGCCTTCCGACGCTCCGAGCATGGAGAATCAGGTTTGGACTCCACCACTTGAGGGCGCGTCACCTTGTCCGGAGAAATTCTCCGGTGACGGAGGAAGTTGCGGAGGTTTTCTTTTCCAGTGCAAACTGGTGTTTAACCGTTCTCCCCAGATTTTCGCCTCTGATGAGGTAAGGATATCTTATGTCTTACGTCTACTAACGGGTAGGGCTCTTAGGTGGGCCGAGGCTCGATTCCCTGATTGTCAGTCGTTTGGGATTACTTTTCAGGACTTCATTGCTGAATTTAAGACAATTTTTTCACCTGAGTTGGATTCGGCACAACAGTCTCGTCATCTCCTCACTTTGAAACAGCACGGTCGACGCGTATCTGATTTTTCCGTGGAGTTTCGTACGTTTGCTGCTGCTGCGGGTTGGCAGCCGAGACCGTTAAAGGCAGCTTTCTTTCAGGCTCTAGACGAGTCGTTAAAGGATGAGTTAGCTCGGGTTGAGGAACCTGAGGATTTTGAGGAGTTTGTAGCACTTGCTATCCGTTTGGATTCTCGATTACGCAGCCGAACCCGTTTTAGATCCAACCTTGCCTTGCAATCATCCACCTCCACCTCTTCTACATTTACCAAGAAGGAACCCCGTTCCTTTACACCTCCTCCTGAACCCATGCAGTTGGGGCAGGTTGGTCTTTCCAATAAGGAACGTCAGCAGCGTGTCTCGGAAAACTTATGTCTTTATTGTGGAGGTGAGGGTCATTACCTCAGAGATTGTCCTGTTCGGCCAAAAGACCGAGTCCACCGCTCTTAACGGGGGGATCGGTGGACAGGTTGGGATCTATTCCCCGGGAGGCTGCTAAGGCGTCATTTGGTTCTCGTTGTTGTTTACCAGTTACTTTAATATTCGACCAGGAAGGTTTTGATGTTTCAGCTGTAGTAGATTCAGGCTCTGATTTTAATCTCATAGATCAGGCGGTTGTGGACCAGCTTCGAGTACCTGTCGATCTTTTACCCGAGCCACTCCAGGTCTCGTCATTAGATGGGCAGAGATTGACTCTCATTACCCATCGCACCCGACCATTGGTAGTGATAGTTTCCGGTAACCATCGGGAACAGCTTTCCTTCTTTGTTTTCCCGGTAAAACGTTCACCTGTGGTTTTTGGAATAGCCTGGTTAAGAGTCCACAATCCGCAGTTTAATTGGGCTGAGTCCCGACTGGAGTCATGGTCACCTACTTGTCATTCCCGTTGCTTGCAGTCCGCTCGGCCCGTAGCCGTCTCCTCCACTTCCTTGACAGATTCCGGAGACATGATTGACCTCTCTCGCATTCCAGAGGATTACCACGACTTACGGCAGGTATTTAGTAAGACTCAGGCTTGTTCTTTGCCCCCACATCGCCCATACGACTGTGCGATTGACTTGTTACCTGGGGCCCCTCTACCGGTGAGTCGGCTCTATAACATCTCCAGGTCAGAACGTCAATCGCTTGAAAAATACATCAGTGAGTCTTTGGCAACGGGGTTAATTCGTCCTTCTTCCTCCCCATTAGGGGCTGGTTTCTTTTTTGTGGGCAAGAAGGACGGGTCCCTTCGACCCTGTATAGATTATCGAGGGCTTAACCAGATAACCGTCAAGAATAAGTACCCGCTTCCTCTATTATCATCAGCCCTCGAGCCAGTCCAGAATGCCTAGATTTTTACTAAGCTTGATCTGCGCAACGCTTATCATTTGGTTCGGGTGAGACAGGGGGATGAGTGGAAGACGGCTTTTAAGACTCCGTTAGGTCACTTTGAGTACCTAGTCATGCCCTTCGGCTTGTGTAATGCCCCGGCAGTTTTTCAGGCATTGGTTAACGACGTCCTGCGGGATTTTTTGAATGTTTTTGTTTTTGTCTATTTAGATGACATTCTGATTTACTCTCGTGACCTAGAACAACACAAGCAACATGTGCGACTTGTTCTCCAGCGATTACTAGAAAATCGCCTGTTTGTAAAGGCCGAAAAGTGTGAGTTCCACCAGACTTCAGTTTCGTTCCTCGGTCTTGTTTTGGAAGGTGGTCAAGTGAGGTCAGACCCAGAAAAAATAAAAGCAGTAACGGAGTGGCCAGTTCCTGAGTCTCGTAAACAGCTTCAACGTTTCCTTGGGTTCGCTAATTTCTATAGGCGATTTATCAGGAACTACAGCCAGATAGCTTCCCCGTTACATGCTCTTACCTCCACCAAGGTCCCTTTTATCTGGAGTCCTGAAGCCGATGAGGCATTTAATCGACTTAAGTCCCGTTTTTCCCAGGCTCCCATACTCGTTCACCCTGATCCTGCGAAACAATTTACCCTTGAGATAGACGCTTCTAACACAGGTGTGGGAGCGGTCCTATCCCAACAGTCTGAGATAGATAAAAAGTTACACCCTTGTGCATTCTTCTCCCGTCGCTTGTCCCCTGCCGAGCAGAACTATGATGTAGGCGATCGTGAACTGTTAGCCATTAAGTTAGCCTTGGAGGAGTGGCGGCACTGGCTAGAGGGATCCGAGCAGCCCATCATTATATGGACAGATCACAAGAACCTCTCCTATCTGCAGACAGCCCGTAGACTCAACTCTAGGCAAGCCCGTTGGTCATTATTTTTTTCTCGTTTCAACCTCACCATAACCTACAGACCAGGCTCCAGAAACATTAAACCAGATGCTCTGTCTCGTCAATTTGCTCCTTTTGAACAAGAGAAGGAGCCGGAACTTATTCTTCCCCCCACATGCACTGTTGGAGGTCTGCATTGGGATCTGGAGGACAGGATTAACCAGGCCCAACTATTAGATCCGGATCCTGGTACGGGTCCACCGGGACTAAAGTATGTTCCCCAATCTGTTCGTCCGGAGGTTTTACGCTGGTGTCACGATGCTAAATTTTCCGCCCATCCGGGCATCTATAGAACCCAGTCTCAGGTGTCCCGGCGTTTCTGGTGGCCATCGTGGACCAAGGACGTCAGAGACTATGTTTTAGCTTAACCTGTCTGCGCCCAGAATAAGTCTTCTAACCAGCCACCTTCTGGGTTGTTGAATCCTCTTCCTATCCCCAAACGTCCATGGTCCCACATTGCCATTGATTTCGTGACTGGACTCCCTGTTTCCCAAGGCATGTCAACGATTTTGACTGTTGTTGACCGTTTTTCGAAGTCTTGTCATCTCATTCCCATCCGTAAGCTACCTAACGCCCTCCAGACTGCCCAACTCCTCATTAAACATGTTTTCAAGCTCCATGGTATCCCGGTTGACATTCTCTCTGACCGGGGTCCCCAGTTTATTTCTCAGGTCTGGCGACACTTTTGCTCCGCTCTGGGTGCCCGTTACACGCTCACCTCCGGATACCATCCTCAAACCAACGGCCAAACAGAACGAATGAATCAACAATTAGAGACCACTCTCCGTTGCCTCACATCATCTTCACCTACCGACTGGAACAAGTTTTTGCCTTGGGTTGAGTATGCCCTGAACTCTCACATCACCTCAGCCACGGGACGTTCACCTTTTGAAGTTGCCTTAGGATATCAACCTCCACTCCTACCCACAGACGAACTCAGGATTCCCTTCACCTCCGTCAACGACTATATTGCTCGCTGCCAGAATATATGGAAAGAGACGATTACAGCACTCACTCGCACCGCAGAGCGGAGTAAGAGGTTTGCTGACCAGCACCGCAGACCAGCTCCCCATTATCGCCCCGGTCAGAGGGTTTGGTTATCATCCAGAGATGTATTGACTAACCCATCCGCCAAGAAGCTTGCTCCCCGGTTTACTGGTCCCTATGAAATAGAGACAGTTATCAACCCGACCACCGTCCGCTTACGTCTTCCCCCCCACTCTCGTGTTCATCCCACTTTTCATGTATCCCAGATTAAGCCCGTTTTGGACAATGATTCATACCCTCCTTCCGGACCCCCTCCACCCTCCCAGGACAGTCAGAATCCTCGTGTCATCAGGGTTGTGGATGCCCGTCGACGAGGTAGGGGTCACCAATACCTCGTCGATTGGGAGGGTCGCAGCTCTGGGGATCGCTCATGGGTGTCTGCAGCTACCATCGCCAATCAGGATTTGATTCGGGATTTCTGGTCTACTCAGCCCAGCGATTCTTCGTCTGGGCCGCCAGGAGGCGGCCGTTGAGGGGGGGGTAGTGTCAGGGTTCTCTGTGTTGGCTGCTCTAACTCTACTCCTCAGGTGTGTCTAGTTGGCTGAGGAGGCGTGGTCCACACCTGCAGCTCGTTACAGGCGGCTTCCTCTGGCTTCTTAAGCAGAGCACTGGCAGATGGAAGACGCCGGAGCCTTAACCAGTCGTGATTTTGGTGCTTGGATGCACTCACCTGTCTTGACGTCCCGTCCGAAGAAACAGACCAGCAGACCTGTCTGCTCAGATTTTGCTCTGGCGCTCCCCTCATACTTCCTGGAAGTTACCCAGCGAGGCCTGAGATCCCCTTTCCCGGGTTCTGTTGGTTCTGTGCTCACTCTGGTCAATCCATCTGTCAACCGCTGCCGATGAGGTCGTCTCGGATCCCTCGCCAGCTACATCTGCCGTCCTCAGCCACTAGCCACCTATCTCCATCTGAGTAGTCACATAGAGTTCTCCTGACGCTACTTCTTCCCGGTTAGGTCCGCCCAGCCTAATGGTAAGCAGCGCAACTCCTAGCAAGTTTCCTGGCTCTTATTTCAGAAGAACTCACTTGCTCTTTCTTACAGACTCACCAGCCGTGACGTTCTGACCCAGCCGAATCACCTGTAGTT
The DNA here is from genome assembly GCF_011125445.2 of Fundulus heteroclitus. NCBI lineage: Eukaryota > Metazoa > Chordata > Actinopteri > Cyprinodontiformes > Fundulidae > Fundulus > Fundulus heteroclitus. Next base: position 16,842 of record NW_023397350.1, on the reverse strand, counting down.
CCGTCCATAGACCTGCTTGTTTTCCTTTAAAGGCATACTATGCAACATTTTTCAGTTAATTAATATGTTCCATAACGTTTTGGATGATTAAATGAGTCATTTCAGGTTGAACTAAGGTTTTCTCGGCCGCCCTGGTGGTCTGTGGGGGAAATACCGCACTTGCAATTGCAGGAGCAGTCGGCCCGCAGTCACAGGCTCAGTAGTCTCGTGTGCATCGCGAGAGTCGGTCTTGCTTTACGGCGAGAACTGCTACACGCCCGACGTGAAAGGTGTGCTCGTTGGTAGCGCAGTGGCGATATTTGTACAGTTATCATGGCGGAACCAGCGAAAAAACAACGAAAGCCCATGTTGGAGCAGGCAAGAAAGAGGAAAAGGGCTCTGGACAGAGAGAGGAGTCGTACACGGGTGAACATAGAAGGCTGCAAGGCTGACGCGGACCTCGCGTTTCTGCTGATGCGATTGTAAGTAACATTGTAGGGTTTCCCTCACGCTACCGCCTCGCCGACATTCCAAAAAAATATTAATAAAAAAATATATCCGCTCCGCCGGTCAGCGGTGCAAAGTTTGTCTCCCCCCGCTCCGCTCCGCCGGTCAGCGGTGCAAAGTTTGTCTCCCCCACCCCCCCCCCCGGCTCCGCTCCGCTCCGCTCTGCTCAGCCGGTCAGCGGTGCAAAGTTTAACGTCAAATAAACATGCAAGCATATCGAGTTTTATTATTATTATTATTATTATTTTTTTTATTATTATTATAATAATCTTTTTTTTTTTTTTTTTTTTTTTTTTTTTTTTTTTTTTTTTTTTATGTTGGCGAGACGCTACCGCGGCGGCGGCGGCGGCTGCGGCTTGGCGAGGCGGTGGCGTCTCGCCAACATAAAAAAAAAATAAAAAAAATAAAAATAAAATAATAATAATAATAATAATAAAACTGACGAGGCGGCGGCGGTCGCGGCTTGGCGAGGCGGCGGCGACCGCCTCGCCAAGATAGCACTGCAAGAAGCTTGATGTTCATACTTTCACTGTGTTAGTCATTGTTTGTACTGCCGTTTTTTCGACTTTTCGTTGCGTTCGCCTGTCTGCTAAGCTCAAAACAACCGCGCCTGGCTTGACGGAGGAACCAGAACAGCTGAGCATCTTTACGACAGTGCACTTTTACTTTCGCCCTCTGGGGGGAGCCTCGCTGGAAAATCAACCCCGGTTGCATAGTATACCTTTAATAAAATCTTAAAACTGTGCATTGCCTCCCGTTCGTATCTGCATGTGGGCTCGTCATCTGAAAACCATGACACATACTACTTGGATGTAAAATAATTGTCATCATGGGGTTGTCAAGCTGCTACCTTTGTAAAGCAGGAAAAAGACTAATACAAAGTGAATCCAGTAGAAATAGTGAGTGTCGAGAGAGAGAATGCTGCGTTCAAGTGACACACAAACATCAAAACGATATCGGTGCCCTATTTGTTGGTACTCACCGATACCATTATTTTAGTGCGGTATCAGGGCCCCGGCTGATACTGGTATCGGTGCAACACTACTGGGTATGTTTGGTCTCCTAAAAAAGAAAAAAGTGTGGGAGTGGTCATAGTTATGTATTGACAATCCTCTGCTGGGGATTTTCAAACCATACAGGCTTTCTAACAAACACATTGGCATGCTTAAACCAAGAAAACACCCATGTTACATTACATTTTACAGTGGTGGTGTCCACATTCATTTCTTCACTGCCCTCAAAACCTCCATTTACAAAACATTCATACTCTGCATCATACTCTATTTCATAATTTGTTGGTGGAATTTTTTGATTGCAGTGAGGATCAAAAGCATCAAGGGGTGATATGTTAACAGTAAGTACACAGTATGCTGGATGTCTGATTTTCTTGTGTGTAAATACTTTGTGTTTTAAAATGAATAACCTAAAAATGATCGTTGAATGCAGGAGATTGATCTTATTTAGTTGCACTGGTTTTAATATCTTTTCAATTATAGTGATAGAGAATGAAAACTGAAAGTATTACCAGTGAAGTTGAGTTTAATTGTCTTACTAAAGTACTTGTAATATTTCACAACTTAAGATATTTCTCACTTGTCTAAAACCTGGATATTTTTTCTTTTTCTTTCTTTCCTAGTGCAATTGTCTTACTGAACTGGCAGATTATTTCACTTAATTTGAGGAGATTCAGACTAACACCTAGCATTTCTAACTTGTTTTTTGATGGCAAGTTTTTGCAGTGTTCTAACAGTAAACCAGTCCAATTGCTTATTATCTTCTTAAATAGAGTTGACTTACTGATGATTTTATTTTATTTGTTTTAATTATGTGAATAGGTTTTTGTTTTAACAGAATATGGTGTATACAAACATACAAAATAAAAAAATTTGTACAACAAAGAATTTAATTTTCAAGGTTAACATATGTATACATTGTATATCATCACATCACAGCTGGCGGTTTTATTGCTTCCTTTGATTTTAAACTTTGCTGTTACACTGTTACACTATCTAACAGATCTTATTTGCTGTAGACAACAAAGGCAGAGATGGCCAAAGGCCTCTTAGCCACATGGATGACCAACAACTGCTGTAATATGTGAAAGGGTAAATGGTGCTACTTACAACCACACGTTCTGTTCTCTGTGGACATTTTTGTTAATTTCCATGAGGTGGGCTGTGCTTATAGGTCATGTCATGCAAAGGATTGTGGGATTCCTTATAGCTCCTTAGCACTGGTAAGGGACACCATGACATCCCTATGCTAAAGGAACTATGATAGGAAGCATATAGACTCCTTTCCTACTTCCTTCCTTACTGACTGCATTATTCAGACAACATTCCTACTTTGGCTAAAGAGTTCTTATCTAAATGATGTTTTCTAATAGGACCGTCAAAAGAAATCAGCCAAGATACCAGAAAAATTACTTATCCATGTATTTAATTTATGTCAAATGGAAAACTGAAATGGTGTTTTCACAGGTCCACGAAAAAAAAGAAAAAAAAAAAGAAAAAAAAAATCAGACAGCGGCAGCTGATCCAGAACGCTGCTGCTCACATCCTCAATAAGACAAAAAATGTAGAAAACATCGACCTGATCCTTAAGACCTTACACTAACTTACTGTATCTCAGAAAATAGACTTTAAAATACTTGTTTTAAAACAGGGATTATAAAATCCCTGAATGGCTTAGCATCTAAATACATCACAAACTTGTTATCAGTGTATCAACCCTCCAGACCACTATGGTCTTCTGATTCATGCCTAATATGGTAAATGGCTTGTACTTGTATAGCACTTTAAATTGTCCGACAACCCCAAAGAGCTTTACAACCTCTAAAAAGTTGATTTCCTATATTCTACCAACTGAAACAAACTTCCAAAAGACTGTAAAAAGTGCTTGAAAGCCTGAGTTCTTTTAAATCAACATTATAAACACATTTGTTTAGGATTGCCTTTGACTGTTCTGATTAAACTGACTGAAACATTTAAATTTGTAGTCCAATTTGTTTCTGTTTTTACTTTATTTATGTAAAGCTCTTTGACGTGTCCTTGCACTGAAATGTGCTATACAAAAAAACTTGCCATTTCTTGCATTGTATGGTTTCTTCTGTGCTTGTTTAAACTAGATTTGTGGCTAAACCTTTGTCCACATAGATCACAACAGAAAGGCTTCTGTCCTGTATGGATTCTCATGTGACTGTTTAAATGATGTTTGAGGCTAAATCTTTGTCCACACAGATCACAACAGAAAGGTTTCTCTCCTGTGTGGATTCTCATGTGTGTCTTTAAATTAGATTTGCAGCTAAATCTTTGTCCACATAGATCACAACAAAAAGGCTTCTGTCCTGTGTGGATTCTCATGTGTGTGTTTAAATTAGATTTGCAGCTAAATCTTTGTCCACATAAATCACAGCAGAAAGGCTTCTGTCCTGTGTGGTTTATCATGTGTCTGTTTAAATCTGATTTTTGGCTAAATCTTTGTCCACATACATCACAACAAAAAGGCTTCTGTCCTATATGGATTATCATGTGTGTGTTTAAAGCTGATTTGTGGCTAAAGCTTCTTCCACATAGATCACAGCAGAAAGGCTTCTGTCCTGTGTGGATTCTCATGTGTCTGTTTAAATTAGATTTGTTGCTAAATCTTTGTCCACATAGATCACAAGAAAAAGGCTTCTGTCCTGTGTGGATTCTCATGTGTGTGTTTAAAGCTGATTTGTGGCTAAAGCTTCTTCCACATAGATCACAACAGAAAGGCTTCTGTCCTGTGTGGATTCTCATGTGTATCTTTAAATTAAATTTGTTGCTAAATCTTTGTCCACATAGATCACAACAGAAAGGCTTCTGTCCTGTATGGATTCTCATGTGTGTGTTTAAATTTACTTTTTGATTAAATCGTTGCCCACATAGATCACAACAGAAAGGCTTCTGTCCTGTATGGATTCTCATGTGTCTGTTTAAATTTACTTTTTGATTAAATCTTTGTCCACACAGATCACAACAGAAAGGCTTCTGTTCTGTATGGATTCTCATGTGTTTGTTTAAATCTCCTTTTTGGCTAACTCTTTGTCCACATAAATCACAGCAGAAAGGCTTCTGTCCTGTATGGATTCTCATGTGTGTGTTTAAAGCTGATTTGTGGATAAAGCTTCTTCCACATATATCACAGCAGAAAGGCTTCTCTCTTGTGTGGATTCTCATGTGTGACTTTAAATAAGATTTGTCGCTAAATCTTTGTCCACATAGATCACAACAGAAAGGCTTCTGTCCTGTATGGATTCTCATGTGTGTGTTTAAATTATGTTTGAGGCTAAAGCTTTGTCCACATAGATCACAACAGAAAGGCTTCTCTCCTGTATGGATTCTCATGTGTGTGTTTAAAGCCGATTTTCCCATGAATGTTTTACCACAGTCTTTGCAGCTAAGCTTCACTCCTGGTTGGCCTTTCCTACATTTTTTCTTCTCTGTAGGACATTTATTATATCCAGAGTCTGACAATTGTTCCAGCTCAGACAGAGGGTGCTCTACATCACTGTCCTCTTCATCCTCCTCAGTGTCTTCAGTCTGTAAAAAAATTGAAGCATCTCCATGATCTTGTATCCTGGTGTCTCCATCATTCTCTTCTGGAAGCTCTCTGCCTTTAATCTGGTCTGGATAAAGCTGTGAGAGCAGCAGAGACTGTTTACCATCCAGACTCGTTATGGGAGGAGCAGCCACTGGAAACCTGATGGCATTAGTCACCTCCTTCCCATTGAGCTGCTCTCCTGGCAGACTGATGTAGACTCCCTCCTGCTCCTCCGTTATGTGGGGGGGCTTTGGGTCATGCAGGTCATCAGGAGGTCTGTGGTCTAAAGAAGCTTCTTCTTTAACAATCAGCTTCTGCTTCACATCTGCAGGAAACATTGAAACACATTATGCACATTAGATAGTACTTGGTATTCATCCTGAACTGAGGCACATTTTAATTCTGATATATTTAGGAAATTTTGCTAGATTAAATTCTTTGACAGAACATGTAGAACAGTAAAATACAGAATAAAATGACTTTTGTTCATAGTAGGTACACCTGGTCTGGCGTTCTGTTAACTGTGACATCATCCAGAGAAGACGGCTCACCCGCTATTACCATCTAATGTAGAACAGATTACTGGATCAATGTGTGCTTCTATGCTTTTTGTCTGTCTTGTTGTGTCTCTGCTCTGTCTTCTGTAACCCCAGTCGGTCGAGGCAGATGACCGTTCATACTGAGCCTGGTTCTGCTGGAGGTTTTCCTTCCCGTTAATGGGGAGTTTTTCTTCCCACTGTCGCTTCATGCTTGCTCAGTATGAGGGATTGCAGCAAAGCCGTGGACAATGCAGACGACTCTCCCGGTGGCTCTACGGTTCCCCAGGAGTGAATGCTGCTTGTCGGGACTTTGATGCAATCAACTGGTTTCCTTATATAGGACATTTTTGACCAATCTGTATAATCTGACCCAATCTGTATAATATGATTGAACTTGATTTTGTAAAGTGCCTTGAGATGACATGTTTCATGATTTGGCGCTATATAAATAAAATTGAATTGAATTGAATGACTGTTATAACCCCTGCAAAAACCCCTGTTCTTTGTAGAGCTACCTATTTAATAGGGGTGTGCATTGGCACTGCCCTCACGATTCGATTACGATTCACCAGGTAACGATTCAATTCAATTGGATTCTACGATGCATTGCGATGCATCAAAATTCTACTGCACACAAGGCAAATTTTTCAAATTTTTCATCAGTCTGATGACACAACATTGACCTTTTCAGCCATGCTTTTCAAACAAAATGTTAGGCTTTGTCCAATGTGCTTAATGTGTCTACGTTCACATATACGGATGATAAGGCGCATTAAATATTCTTCCCAAGTGTGTAATATCACTCCGTCTCTTCATGTCCACAGTTCTCTATCCGTCTCTGTTGGGAGGACAGCGTAGTTGGACTACACTGCCCTGTTTCTAACATAAGGTGAAAATAGACATAACTTTTATATTAGCTTACTTAGTTTATTGTTGCTAGCGCGGACTCCGGGCGCGAACCGCCTGACATGAATGCACTTCTAGTTTAGACAGAAGAGAAATCTTTTTTCCTTACTTTGATAAGGCTGGATGGGTTGAGTAGTTGTCTGGCAATCAGAAGGTTGTGGGTTCGATTCCAGCTTCCCCTTGCCACCCTGGGCAAGGCACTTAACCCCATGTTGCCTACCGAGCTGTGTCTCGGTGTATGAATGTGTGCACGTTAGTGAGAGCTACTGGGTGAATGTGGCTATAGTGTACAACGTGACTGGAAAAGCTTTATATAAGTTCAGTCCATTTACCATAAGAAAATGAGAATTCAAACTGCTGAAAGTACTTTAAATATAAAACTACTACACACTGTAAAAAATTATACGTTTTTTTAATTAAGAATAATTCTCATTTAATCATGTTTATGTGGAGGAATCCATCTTGGTCAAGAATAGTCACCTCCCATTTTTTGACGTCACTCAGCGGACCCACAAGTTTCAACGCTCTGTTGTTTGTCACGGCGCACTATTTTCCAAGATGGTGACGACTGGTGCTCTGTACGAAGCAGAGAGTGATGAAGTACTTAGTGACAGTGATGAGAGTTCCGTGGAGTCATCATCATCTGATAGCGATATGGATTTTTTAGAAGAGTTTCTTGACAGAAACCGATCTTTTGACGGAATTCAGCCGTACCTATTTCTATTGCAAACTCAGTCGGGTCCTACAGTATATATCTATACACGCGTGTGTGTGTGTGTGTGTGTGTGTGTGTGCGCGCTCCGCCGCAGCACGGCTTTGCCGGCGCTGCAGCGGAGCGCACACACGCACACACACAGCGGAGGAGAGATCGCGCTGAAGTGACTTAAGTTATATATTTGCCCCCTACTAAATAGGGCAGATGGTCATTATTGTATAAATATTAAAATATAAAAGCGTTCCAGCACATGCTAGGGCGGAGGGATACCACATCACATGTGGTATCCCGGACTTCCCCTTTAAAGGAGAAGTCCGGTCAACAAGGAAAAATCAGGGGATCATTAGCTATAACTAAAACTAATACGTTTGTGGTAATTTAATGAATTTAGCTTTAATCAATAAGAAAATAAAAACATAAATTGTCGTCTGGATCACTGTGTCTGGGGGCGGCCATTACCACCCAAATATGGGCGGTAAGGGCCGCCTGACATCACATCCTATGACGTGGAAAAGCGGAGAGCCGACAGCATTTCTCCGCACTTTCCAAGCAAAGTCAATAGGAGCCGTTGTACAGAGCTGCTATCAACAATTTTTTTCGGATTTTCAGAGGACTTCACCATTGAAATTCGCGGGAGCTTTTGTTGAAGTGACAATGCCAATGTGCATGGCAGTTAAATGTTGCAATACATCAGGTAAAAGTGAAAAAAACAGTTTTACACCTTTCCGATTCATCATCCACCATGGACTGTTTTGTTGGATTACCTACTTGAAGAGAGAGGATTTTCCATCGCGCTTCTGGCCAGAGAGAAACATCATATGCAGCCAACATTTGGAAGAAGAATGTCTTCAAGATGACATGAGAGCGAGGATTTTCGGTATGTTTTTCTTTTTCATAATGTAGAATTTGCCGGAACATTTGTGTAGCGACCAGAGCGGCGGAGGGATACGACACACTTAGAAAGAATGCTTACTGTTGCGAAGCCCAATTATTTTATGCAACTTTGGTTTTATTTTTTCTAAAGTCACTTGTATATTTCATGAGTTGTGGGGTTGCAGTTTTTTGGGCTTGTTTCTGAAAGTGAAGTCGATTGTTTGGGCTCTAAACTAAGTGACGCCGAAATATCCCTCCGCCTCATAACGCGCTGCAGCTCCTCCTCACAGCAGCAGAGAGTAAACTCAAAAGGAGCTGCTCTGCCCGTATTTTCGGCAGTTTACGGTTGCAATAACTGATGATAACTGCTGAAAGTAGATTAGGCGGTGCAGATCACCATTTTGAACAGAGATTGGTTCTAAAGATGAGTTTTACACTCATAACATTGCAGAACCCAACCTATAAACCATACTTTAATGCTTATTTGTTGTCTTTTTATGTCTCTAATACTAAATGTAAAATTAGTATTACTTTAAATTTAAATGCTTAATACAATTTCTATCTTTGTTTAAGAGGTTAAAAAATATATTTCGGTATGAAAACGGATATTTATTTACAAGGGGACAGATCGGGCATCGGGACATGCTCTACAGCCGATAACGCACCGTTACGTCACAAACTGGGAGGTGGCAGTACTGTTCTTCACCAAGATGGCACCCCCCTTAAAAGGACCTTCAAATGAAAATTACTCTTAATTAAAAAAGCTTATCATTTATTGAACAGTATGTAACAATTTTATATTTAAAGTACTTTTAGCAGTTTTAATTCTGATTTTGACCGGACTTCTCCTTTAACTGTGGCCAAGAGGAAACAGGCTGCTGCATCTTAGATGCTCTAAGGAGAGTTTCTGCAGATCGTTCCTCCCAGCTGCAGTCAGACTTTATAATCTTAGCTGCTCCTAACAGACACAATATCTGTTTACATCATACAAATTGTTTCACAGGTCACGAGCCACGCGTTATTGTTTTAACTGTACTGTTTACTAGGGCTGCAACAATGAATTCATAGAAATCGACAAAAGCGTTGGCAACGAATTCCGTTATCGATTCGGAGTGTCGCGCGATTAATGCATCACTCACCATGTCATGGAGCTGTTTACCTCATGCAGCAAGTCATAAATGCTAGCTGACACACACTCCTCACCAGTTGGTGGCAATAATGTACACTGAAAAGATGTTTGCTAACCGCCAATAAACCCAAGAAGAAGGGGAATGCTAGGTGACTGACTGCAGACGTAAACGCAGCGAGGCTGCATTTTCTTTTCCTCTTGTAAGTTCTACAAATGACAAGAGCACCACAGTGACAAGACCTAAAATAAGTCTTTTATGAGGGTGAAGAGAGCTAAACAGCAGGGTAAGTCATTACTAAATCTAACATTTGTTAATTTTGAGGAAACACGAACAGCGCTTGGCTCGGGGCTGTGAGCGGAGTCCTGCAGGGCGCCACGTGAATGTCAAACTGCCTGGTAGCTCATCCCCCCCCCCCCCCCCCCCCAAGAGCATCGCAAGCAGCCGCCAGAGGCCAACCTGAGGTACCCCAGGCCCCGCCCAGGTGTGGACAACAGATTCCGGGGCCAGACCCACCAGACACCCCACTCCGAGCACCCCCAGACTCAGACACCCCGGAATTCGTATAATCCGGGAATCTGCCATTCTCAGTTTGATTTAACATTGTGTGGAACGTTGGTGCCAGAATATTCCAGAACTCCTTGTAAAACTGAGCAGGGAATCCATCTGGACCTGGAGCCTTTTTATTGGGCTGGTGAATCCAGGGACATTGTTTGACTATCTGATAATTTAGGAAGTGTTATTTTATCCAGAAATTGCTTGTCGTCACCATCTGATGGATTTATCTGCGATGTGTATAGAGACTTGTAGAAATCTGTGTTTATTTTTCCCGGATCACATAATGTTTTACCAGTTAAGTCCTAGACTGTAAATGTAGTTTTTTTCATTGTTTATCTTTAGCTGATTACCTAAGAAGCTTCCTGACTTACTGCCATGTCCAAAATTTTCTATTTTACGGCTTTGTATTAAAAGACATAATTTCTAGTTGGAGACACTAGAAAGTATTGCGTACTCTGATATATACACACACACACACACATTAGTTTGTTCCTTTTTGTTTTTTCTCTTTTTTTCCTCATTGCTGATAACTGTGTTTAACTGTCCGTGTGTTTGCAACCTTCACACCTGAACTTCCCCATTGCAGGACAATGAATGATTACTTATGCTGATTAATTTCTGCACGTTGTCTAAATTATGGCAGGATTGGTCCTCCATAGAATGATAAACTAAAACGCTTTGTTTGGAGTAACTTTCCCAGGCAGACAGACAAGAAGAACTTGATGCTGAATGTTGTTACATGCTGAACTAACATTAGCATCCCATGTGTTACATGCTACGCTAGCATTAGCGCCCTCTATGCTACATGCTAGCTTATCATAAAATGCAGGCTTAGCCAGTTTTCTGGGGGAAACCCTGCAACGAGTTCTGATGAAGAGGAGGAATCCATCAGCTGCTGAAAACGGCTCCTAAACTTTAGCTCCATCCACACAGTTAGCATGAAGAAGGAAATCTCCAAACCTAATCGGTGCAGCAGAACTCTGGGCTGGAAAACATCCCCCATCATTGGTGTCTCCTCTGCTGCGTCCTGCCGCTCTTTGAGCTCCTGCTTCCCTCCAGTTTCTCCGCTGTGCCTCCAGCTGCTGGACTTCTTTCCAGACTTCATCACCTGCAGCAGCTGCTGCTCTCTTCCAGCTTCACCAACACTCCCGCTTCTGGCCTCACAGCAACACAAGGACAAAGAACCCGGAGGATCAACGTGGCTCTAGCTATGGAAGAGGGAAACGACCAACGGAACCGGAAATACCCTTCTTCTTCTTCTTCTTCTTAACTTTAATGGCGGTTGGCAAACAACTATGTGGTGCATTACTGCCACCAACCAGAAAGGAGTGGGGATCAGGACAGACTTGCTCAAAAATAAAAATAAAAACTATATATTGTTCACTAAACCTGTTACCAATAAGTAACGAAACATAATCCTATAACTTGAATCTTAGTACTTTTCCTTAAAATGTTTGTAAGACCATACTGCTCTTTTTCCTTTTCAAGACTCCTTATCAATTGTGTTGTCTGTCTTTCATATTTCCTACAGGTACACATTACATGTTCTATTGTTTCAGTTTCTCCACAGATGTCACATCTTCCTCTTTCATGTTTTCCTATTAACTGTAACGTTGAATTAAGTGCTGTATGTCCCAACCGTAGTCTAGTTATTCTCCTTTCCCGTATTTTGCTCCTTCCAATTTTTCCTCCAACAACTCCTACCTTTCTTTGTATTCTGTAAAGCTATCTTCCTTTTATATCTTCTTCCCACTGTTTTTGCCATTTTTCGTGGATCTTTCTTTTAATAACACTTTTAACTTCTGACTTACTCCTGTTAGTTCTTATATCACTCTCACTTCGGTTTATCGACTCTTTAGCTTTCTTATCAGCCATTTCATTACCTTTCACTCCTATATGATGAACTTGAATCTGAACATATAACAGCTCTTAGTGGTCTCACTTCTTCAATCCATTCTACAGCAACCAGCAATGCAATCATTTCTACCATATAAACAGATAATCCTTCATTTAATTTCCTCCCTATATGCAATGTGAACTCTGGAATTATTACGCCTACTCCAGTTTGTCCTAATTTACTTTTTGATGCATCTGTATAAATTTTAACATAATTATAAAACTGTTCTATATATTCCTCCACTATTATAAAATTACATATGTACATTTTACTTCTATTTTTCCTTTCTAATACTGTTAAATCTACTGTTGCATCAGTTAAAACCCATGGTTGTGTTATTGATAATGGTACTGTTGGACTGATGTTTAAATGATTTAATCCTAATTCTGTTACTTTCTGAATAATTGTCAAACCAAATGAGTTATTATCAGCTCTGTCTTTCTCACAGCAGGGATGTAAAGTTACCTGTGTAGGATGGCTTTGATTGTGTCCTTGCAAATGAACCAAGTAATTTAATGACAGTTGTATCCTTCTCAGTCTACCTGTAAAGCTGATTTTGAAGTTGTCCTTATTGCTCCCGTTATCAAACGCAATGCTTGATATTGGATGATATCCAGTTTTTTGAGTAATGTCTCCGATGCTGATCCATACAATATACTTCCATAATCAATTGCAGACCTAATTAGATTTATATAAATTAATTTTATAGCTTGTCTATCTGCTCCCCATTCATACCCAACTAAACATCTCATTATATGAAGTATCTTTTTACATTTTTCAATAACCTTAGCTATGTGCACTTTCCAGGATAATTTTTCATCAAACCACACTCCTAAGAATTTAAATTGCTTTACTCTCTCTAGATCCTTATTATATAACTTCAGTTGTACTTCTTGATTTATTTTCTGAGTAAACAGCAATACTCTTGTTTTATCTACCAAAAATGTAAAACTCCATTTGTAAGACTATTGTTCAATCTTATGAATTGCTTTCTGGACTTTCCCTAAAATAAATGTTATATTCCTTCCACGTTTCCAAATAGCTCCGTCATCAGCAAACAAAGAACAGCCTAATTCATTTTCTATTTCTTTAAATGCATCATTTATCATGGCTGAAAATAACAACGGACTTATAATACTGCCTTGTGGGGTTTCGTTTTCTATTTAATTTCTCCTTAAAAGACTCTTACCAACTCTTACCTGTATTGTCCGTTCTGTTAGAAAGTTCTCTGTCTAATGATAAATTCTTCCACAAATGCCCATTTTCATTAACTTGAACAATAAACCCTCTTTCCACATCATATCATAAGCCTTTTCTATATCCAAGAATACCTCCAAAATTATTAAAAATATTTACTTTTGCTTTTATTACCTCATGTTGCAAACACAGAAGTGGATCCATAGTGTTCCTTCCTTTTCTGACACCACTTTGATAATTAAACAAGCACCCTTTTGATTTAACAAAATAAATTAATCTTTCATTTACCATTTTCTCCATAATTTTACTTAAACATAATTAATGCAGTAGGTCTATAATTTTCTGGTTTTGAGCCATCTTTACCCGGTTTTGATATTGGAACCACTATAGCCTCCTTCCAACTTCTTGGTAATTTTCCATATTCTATTATAGATATCTAATAATATCAATTTTGAATGTTCACTAAATATCCTTTATATTTCCTTCATTTCCCAATATTCCTTTTGTCAGGATTTGTTCTGATGGACCCGAACACACACACACCACACATGGAGCTTCATGCCAGAGAGTTTATTGCTGGTTAGGTGTAATGGAGGAGATGAACCAGAGTCTTTACCAGGATCGAGCTGGTGGATGGTGAGTGTAGGAGCTGGGGGACTGGAGAGAGCTGAAGGACCGGAGGACGCTGGAGTGCTGCGCTGCAGGAACCAGGAAGTCCCCAGAGTAAGTAAGAGAACACAGGGGTAGCAGGAGAACCAGCAGGACAGCCGAGAGATCACTTGGAGCAGGAACGCTGGAGTAGCAGGAGATTCAGCAGCACAGCAGGCAGAACCCATGGCGGTGCAGACAGGCGCAGGGAACTCTGAAAGACAGACGTGGGAAAATCTCTGGCCGTGAGACTAGGAAGCTCAGACAGATATGAGAGAATCACTGACTACCTACAACAACTAGAAAAAGACAAGGTAATTAACCGCTCATCTTATTATAGATTATATCCAGAGGAAGACATTCCATGCTTATATGGACTCCCAAAAATTTACAAGGAAGGAACACCACTCAGACCCATTGTCAGCAGCATTAATTCAGTAACATATAACATTGCTAAACAGCTTGCTAGTATTTTAGCCCCCCTGGTGGGGAACACACCACATCACATAGAAAACTCCAAGGACTTTGCAAACAAAGTCAAACATTTAAAGATGGCACCAGGGGAAACGCTGGTGTCTTTCGATGTCACTTCATTTTTCACTTGCATACCTACATCAGAGCAGTAGAGACAGTCAGGAAACGTCTTCAACAAGACAGGGACCCAAATAACAGAACTAACTTCACTCCGGACCAGATCTGTACCTTACTGGACCTTTGTCTTTCTACAACTTATTTCAAGTTCAGCGATCATTTTTACAGACAGAAGCATGGTTGTGCCATGGGATCTCCAGTGTCACCAATTGTAGCCAATCTTTACATGGAAGAAATGGAAAAGAGAGCTTTGGAAACCTTCAGTGGAACACCACCAAGCCACTGGTTTAGATATGTGGACGACACCTTTGTCAAAATCCAGTTAAAAGAGGTGGAAGCTTTCACAAGACACATCAACTCGGTGGACAACAACATCAAGTTTACTCGAGAGGATGCCAACGACTACAAGCTACCTTTTCTCGACTGTTTGGTGAACATGGAAGGAGATGGAAACCTCAACATTGAAGTATATAGGAAACCCACTCACACAGACCAATATCTTCTTTTTGACTCACACCACCCACTGGAGCACAAACTTTTGGTCGTTAGAACCTTATAACACTGGGCCAAGCATGTCCTACTAAAACAGAAGGGAAGCACAAGGAACAGAAACACATCAAAGATGCCCTCCAAACCTGTGGGTACCCTAACTGGGCTTTTGTCAAATCAGCAAGAAAATCCAAAAGACCCGCTGCAGAACATAATGGTGAGAAGAATAAACACAAAAACATTGTCAACCCATATGTTGCTGGAGTTTCTGAAAAACTCAAGAGGATTTTCTCCAAACACAAAATCCCAGTACATTTCAAACCAAACAGGAGCCTCAGACAGAGGCTGGTGCATCCCAAGGACAAAACCCCCAAACCTAAGATGAGTGGATTGGTGTCTGCAGTTCAGTCAGTGAGGAATGTTCTGATCTTTATATTGGAGAAACCAAACAACCTCTCCATAGACGCATGGCTCAACACAGGAGAGCTACCTCCTCAGGACAAGACTCAGCTGTCCACTTACACCTCAAGGACAAAGGACACTCTTTGAGGACCAACATGTTCACATTTTGGACAAAGAAGACAGATGGTTTGAAAGGGGTGTGAAGGAAGCCATCTACGTCAAGAGAGAAAGACCAACCTTAAACAGAGGAGGAGGCCTTAGGTTCCAACTCTCAAAAACTTACAATCCAGCTATAGGATCAATTCCGGCCAATCATCACCTCAATTCTCACCCTCATATGGGGGATCAAAACATCGTTCCGTTAAGCCAGGCCAATAACAACCCTAACGACTCCTCGTTACAGAGGAGTGGACCAGTTTCGGTTCAAAAAGCCATTACAAGGCCTTTGTTTGGTAGGAGTATAAAGCTTGTTACTCCACATTACTCCAGACTTCCTGGAGAGGAAGCGAAACGTCTTCAAGTACGGAAAATAAGTCCAGTTGCTTTGTTTTTTACTTTTTTTTGGGTCTTACCTGTATTGTCAGCCTCTGTTAAAAAGTTCTCTATCCAATGATAAATTATTCCACAAATGCCCATTTTCCTTAACTTGAACAATAATCCCTCTTTCCACATCATATCATAAGCCTTTTCTATATCCAAGAATACCGCCAAAATTATTAAAAATATTTACTTTTGCTTTTATTATCTCCCGCTCCATCTTCCCTCATTCGTGAACAAGACCCCAAGATACTTGAACTCCTCGACTAGGGGCAGCACATCCTCCCCAAGCCGGAGAAGGCACTCTACCCTTTTCCGGTTCAAGACCATGGTCTCGGATTTGGAGGCACTGATTTTCATCCCGTCCGCTTCGCACTCGGCTGTGAACCGCTCCTAGTGAGAGCTGTAGATCACGCCCTGATGAAGCCAATAGGACCACGTCATCCGCGAATAGCAGAGACGCAACCCTAAGGCCACCAAATGGATCCCCTCAACACCTTGGCTGCGCCTAGAAATTCTGTCTAGAAAAGTTATGAACAGAATTGGTGACAAAGGGCAACCTTGGCGGAGTCCAACTCTCACCGGAAACGAGTCCGACTTACTGCCGGCAATGCGGACCAGACTCTGACACCGGTCGTACAGAGACCTGACAGTCCTTATTAAAGGGTCCGGTACTCCATACTCCCGGAGTACCCCCCACAGGATCCCTCGGGGGACACGGTCGAATGCCTTCTGCAGATCCACAAAGCACATGTAGACTGGTTGGGCAAACTCCCATGCCCCCTCCAGAATCCTGCTGAGGGTATAGAGCTGGTCCAGTGTTCCACGGCCAGGACGAAAACCACACTGCTCTTCCTGAATCCGAGATTCAACTATCCGACGGACCCTCCTTTCCAGAACCCCTGAATAGACCTTACCAGGGAGGCTTAAGAGTGTGATTCCTCTGTAGTTGGAACACACCCTCCGGTCGCCCTTTTTAAATAGGGGAACCACCACCCCAGTCTGCCAATCCAGGGGAACTGCCCCCGATGTCCACGCAATGCTGCAGAGCCGCGTTAACCAACACAGCCCCACAACATCCAGAGCCTTAAGGTACTCAAGGCGAATCTCAACCACCCCCGGGGCCTTGCCACCGAGGATCTTTTTAACAACCTCGGCAACCTCAGCACCAGAGATGGGAGAACCCGACCCAGAGTCCTCAGGCTCTGCTTCCGCAATGGAAGACGTGTTGGTGGGATTAAGGAGGTGTTCGAAGTATTCCGCCCTCCGAAACACGACGTCCCGAGTCGAGGTCAGCAGCACACCACCCCC
>NW_023397349.1:30000-38943 GCF_011125445.2 Fundulus heteroclitus | reverse complement strand
CTAATCTGAAGAGGGCATTTGCATTTTCTTTAATATATAATTCTACAGGTGCTCAAAAGAAGCGCTCTGTTGTGTAAATGTAGAGAATACAAACAAAATGTTTTACATTTCAAGCACAAAGCTGTTATCTATTTAATTTTCTTTTTAAAATATGTTCCCTGTGATTTATGTTTACACAAACATGGCTGCAGTACAATTGAAAAGAAAAAAGGTCAATGCAGGTTTGTTTAAGGCGTGACACTATTAACTGTAAGCATGCATCCCCAAAGTCATGTTTAACTCCCTGTAACTTCTCACTAAGCCCAGCATTAGGTCACAAACCTTCTTTCCCTTTGAAAACTATACATAACCACAAAAATAAGCAAAAAAGAAGGAACAAAAAGCACATGGGTTAGTTGAGGCATCATTTTCCTCATTCAAGAACCATACTATGTTACATTAATGAAAGGAGTAGCAGTAGCAGGTTATGACGGAGTTTTCAAAGGGGGTTGCTTAAGGAAAGAGTTGTGGAAGCTCAAGCGGGAGGAACAG
This sequence comes from Fundulus heteroclitus, assembly GCF_011125445.2. Lineage (NCBI taxonomy): Eukaryota > Metazoa > Chordata > Actinopteri > Cyprinodontiformes > Fundulidae > Fundulus > Fundulus heteroclitus. The sequence goes on along the minus strand of NW_023397349.1, from coordinate 38,412 downwards.
CAACAATGTCCCGCTGCATGACCTGGTCAAGCTGGGATAGGCTGAGTTGGTGTTTGCAAAATGAAAAAAAGTAAACATAGAACCAGCATAGTGGCACCAACAGCTTTAACTGGCTGAAAGTCAACAACCCTTTTGAGATAATAAAATCAGCAACAACCCCAGAAGGAGAATTTTGAATTTTCATCACTTTTAAGATCATTAGATTAATATTTACTTCATGTGGTCATACTAAAGCAAGTCTGGACAAAGCATTTGTATATTTAAATATCCTCCTGCAATTAATACTGATGCAAAAGAGTGGAATTTGCATATATATATATTTAACTTATTTTAGCTCCCTTTTCATAGTTTACAAGCTTTTACTTGTCTAAACTTACCTCCAAATCAAAGTAACATTTACACAGTGCATGGGTTGTCTGTTTCAGTCTGTTAAGGCTCTGCTGACTCTTTAGGAAGCGTCAGGTTAAGAAGCCCAATGAGCACACTGAAACATTAACTGAGGAAAAAAAAAGGAAAAGAGAATATAGGAAGCTCTTGGTTTGGCTGCTTGTTCACTGTGGTAACAACAACAAAGAGTGGAACAGGACAGAGGGAGCCAGAATGAGTCCACACTGGGCTCTTGACTGAAACGTTTTTTGACCACAGGATATGTGAGACGCTTATTAGAGTTTCATTAGAAAAAAAAAAGAAGAAAAAAACTGCATAAGTGTGTCTGGCTGGCTGCCTCCGCACTGTGCACTGCTAAGCGCCCCTTTGAATGTAATCTTCAATACCCATTTAGTAATTGAGGAGGTGCAGAGTTAGTTAGAATGCGGGTATATAAGTGGTAATAGAAAGAGGCGTATCTGCTGTTGCGCAGAGAGAAAAGCAGTGAGGTGCTGGGGGCCCAAAGAGTTGAAATGCAGCAGACACATGCAGTCAGACACAGGCAATATACCTTGGAGGAAAAGAGCCGGAGGAGCTTTTGTCCAGACGAGAGAAACAAAGCAAAAAATAAAACAAAGGAATGTATATATATACACACATTATTATTATTTTGATAAACAGAGAATTATAAAACAGTAACCAGCAAAATAAGGGAGAGACAAAGATATTGTATTGAGAAACACAGCTAAGGTACTTTATAGGTCTTAGAGAAATGACATATATAATCTGCAGAAAGACACACAAATTAGATATGGACAGTGGGTGAATCCATTTTGATTTATGTGGATCTCACATCTTTCTTACAGCAGCGTCAACTCAGGATAAAAGAACTGACAAGAAAATTGGAAAGATTTAGCACATGAGATAAAACAAATGCACAAGAGATTCACTAAAATGAACTGTTTTCATAAAACTTTGCTATTCTAATACTGATTATGACTAATTTCAATTTATCTTCACAAGTTATGATTGATAGTGTCTAACATATACCTTACAGTCTTCTGGGTGTGATTGGTCATTAACTACTTATATTAGGAACAGAGGCAACATCACAATATGCATGAGAGTTTTGTTAAACAGAGAAAGGTATTGTATAACACACACATTATGCATCCTTCCTTCTTTGATCCCTTCCTTCCTCTAAGGATGTTGGCTCATTTACAAAAATCGTATTGTAATAAAAGTATTGCAATAAGACAATAGCTCTCATGCCAACCATTCTGCTCTTTCTCACCCAAAAAGATAAATAGACTGAATTTATTTAGTGCTTTGTCTAGTCATACTGACAACTTAAAGTGCTTTACAGTATAGCCACATTAACTCAGTTGCACTCACTAACATGCACAAATTCATACACCAATATGCAGATTGGTAGGCAGCTTGGAGTTAAGTGCCTTGCCAAAGGTGGCATTGACATGCAGAAGCTGGAATTGAACCCACAATCTTCCAAGACAACTACCCTACCCACTGAGCCACATTTGTCCTAATTCAGCATCCCTGCACAAGCACATTATGTTTATTCTTCAAGTCTTTCAATTCCTGCTTTGAAATAATGATTATTCATACACTTTGCACATAAACTCAATAAGGATGGAATAAGGAGTAGGATATTTGGTAAGAGCTCACAACACTTATTTGGACTTGCTATGGTCACTTGAGGGATTTAGAGCTCATATAAGGCCAACTCTTAAGTCACATGACCCTGGTCTAAACAACAACTGTAACAGATGTGAGACGGATTATGAAAAGGTTAGAGCTTTATGTCTAACCTACTGAGTGCAGCCCTGGGGAAAGACACGTCAAATGTAATATGTAAAATGAAGCTTAACAGTTTATTCAACATATTACTGTATATAAGGGATGGAAAAAATTTAACTCAAGAGATAATTTAGAAACACAAATATTCTGTTAGCATTTAGAAGAGGCTCACCGGGTTTTTCTTCTTCTTGTCCTTTTTGGCACTTGGCTTCCTGTTGCTGACAAAGTAGTGCAGTGTGCCATACTCTATGAGTGCGGCAAAGACGAAAATGAAGCAGACAGACACAAACAGGTCCATTGCGGTCACGTATGACACTTTTGGAAGAGATTTCCTGGCAATGGTACTCAGTGTGGTCATAGTCAGCACAGTGGTGATTCCTGGCCAAAGGAACATTTTGATTTCAGTTCAATTGACCAAACAAAATCCCCCAAACATTTTGACCCATGCGCCTTTTATTGTTATAGCATTCCCTTTAATTACATCATTGAAATCTCCCGTCACATGATCATTGGTAACAGATCGGAAGATCTACAACCTTTCAAGAAAAAACAAAATTAATTGTTGGTTAAGTTATTCATTTATTTAGTCTTTTTTATAAATAAATGTGCATTTAGAAAATTAATTAAATATGTTATATTCTGATATGTTCTGACACATTAAGCCAAACTGTCTCTGTGGGTCCAGATTCCTTTGAAAATAGGGAAGCTGTTCCTGCCAGAGCCAGTAAAGAAATGGAAAATAAAAGTTGCATGAATATAAATGTTGTGGTAAACATGTTTTTACGCTCTACATTTTAGCTACGATTTGACATATGCTACATATGATACAGATGAAACAAAAGCTGCACAATTTATAACATATTTCAATATGTTATATGTACTTTGTGTAGTGTATGAGTTCTCCTGTGGAGAATTTTTAAATGTACATAATTTCATTAGCAAAGAAGAACCTTTTAGCATGTTGACTGTTTTGTGCGAAAACATTGTTTGTTGGGGACATTTAAGCTAATTATTTCATAAGTTGGTCATAACATATTCTTAGTGACTACATCTCACTTGCAACTACAATTCAAACATACTGCATTCCTACATCAGCCATCTTGTAAAGTTGTTTTTGAAAACCATTTTACTTCCCCTGTCTTTACTAATAACCTTGATAGAAGCAGAGGTTGTCCCATGACAAGCAACCTAGTAAGCACCAAGGTACAAAAGATTACACGACAGCAGCATTACAACCCACAAACATCAACAGTCAAGATAAAGATGACCTATGTCCTTTAAATGCTCTATATTTGTAAAGGGACTTGCTTGATATCTATTGATGGTAATTTATGTACTCGTTTAATGTGAGCTTAGTGACGTCCGTCTGCGGCAAGATTAACACGGTGGCATTTTGTGTGAACTGATATATTTTTGGAAGGCATTGAAGGATTAAGAATTATGTCGTCTGTGATAATCCGCTCCCTAAATACACATGCTTCACCTCCCACATCATCCTCAATCAAGCAAAATTAATATATTTGATATGTTTTTATTACTTTATTTCTACAACCCCAACTGGTGTTTGAAGCTGGGGAGGTGGGGAAAAAACAAGTTTAAAAAGATATAAGTAACTATGTTTTTCTTTTAAATAACTCTCGGACTTGAGTCTTAAAAACCCTTAGGGGGACTACAGGAAGAGCTGATTAAGGGATGTGTTGGTAAGTGAATCACGAAGCAGCGTCTGAAGATGTCAAGGGCAAGTTCAAAAGCTGACAAATTTCCTTGAATCTTTCACTTTTGCTCTCGTTTTCTTTTTTTTTTTCATCTTGAGTCACCTTTTTGCCTTCTGTGAAGCAGCCACCTGTATTATTATTGTGCTGAAGTAGCATCTCCACATCTTCCTGCCTGTATTGCATAATTAATGCCTCATTAAGGCATGCATGCAAACATATGTCTCAGGATGGGCTCATCTTCTTAGGGAACACAGGATTTTTTACCAGCTGCCCTGTCCCACAGGGGAAGGAGATAGGATGTTGAAATTAAAGAAGAAGGCACCAAGGAAAAAAGAGCTGCACGAATAAGGAGGCTTGAGTTTACTGCTTCATATTACAAGGTGGTGTTATAAGCTCTGCAAGGCTCTTGATGTGTTTCACAGCAGGGAGTAATTAAGGCCAAGGTTGCTCTGCAACTTACATCTGTATTGTCTCTTTTAGAGTTGGGCGAACTAATCAGAAAAATAAGTATCAAATGAAGCTTATGATGGAGTTTAAGGTTTTATAGCATGGTAATGTAGCTGTAGAGAAAATGACATGTCGTGTGAGCATTTATGAATTTTGCAGCTAATGTAGTCATTAGTCTTGCTTAAATACCTAATGAAGTCCTTGCAGGTACTGCATCTTTGTTGATCCAGAAAGACACCCAGGAGAGGACAACAATAAGTGTGCAGGGAATGTAGGTCTGGATAGTAAAGTAGCCCATCCTCCTGCTCAGGTCAAAAAAGACAGTCAGCACTACATAGTCCCCTGAAAGAGACAGAAAAACAGACAATATGTTAGAGAGAAACACAAAAAGAAACAGTCTGAGAAAAAAAAATGACATTACATGTTATCGAAATACAAAAATTGGCAATAAACAGTTTTAAGAAATCCTTTGAAGTTGCTGCTTAAATGAAAGCCTAATCAGAAAACTATTTCATGTGATCTCTTATGGTCATTAAAAGACTGTCAAAACATAAACACCTAAGACTTAAAACAAACCGCTGGCTCTTCAGTTAATTATGTTGTGCAGCCCAAACTCCTTACTCCTTGTTAGCTTGGGGCAACCTCAGATACAAAATGAAAGCGAGTGATTCAGTGAACTGGAGCTGAACTTGAATGGATGCACACTCAAACCAAGTCTCCTGCCAGGAGGTCAGCCAGAGCAGGAACACCAGCAGCCAGCAGATGATGAGCTGTCCAGGCCTTGGCTGGTCGACCCAAGCAGATGTCGGCTGTGTAGAGATTGAGGTTAACTGAGCCGAGAAAGACCTGACCCTGACAATATGGATCAACTGCCTTGCATGTTTAAAAAGCATGCAAGGCATCAACGCCAAGTGCACAGTAAACATGCACCTGGATGAGGGTCTCACGGCATGGCAGGCTTGAGGACAACTACAGCAGTTATTACGTTATTTAGACAGAGTTTAAACAGTCAGCACAACTGTTTTTCCATTTAAAAGAGAAAAGCAACAGATACTGCTAGGTTTGCTTAAATAATACAACATATTGACCTTTATAGTTATAATAACGTTGCCTATAACTTTTTTTGATGGATAAAATCCCAACTAAATCAAAGTATTCTCTAGTGTTTATTGAGCAGAATGTTATACTTCATTCTTATCTTACATGGCCATAACAAGCTGAGACTAACTGATAACTTAGTTTATATTCTCTAGTAGAGCCTGCAGTTTCTTGCTTAGCAGAAACACTGTATGTAACTTGACAACAGCTTTAAAACATGGTTACCTTAATACTGATAACAGTGACAGGTGGCACTTGAGATTCTACACAATAACTTACACTTATGCTTGCATGTGGCAAAAAATCCAAGCAAATTAATTGGTCTTTCTTGTATGCAAAAAAAGGGTGTAGCAGCCTTCTTTCAGCCTGCTGACTGGCAGGGAGCAGCAGCACATGAGGAACCAGCATATACTGTATTACTCCTTCATCCATACAGCGAGAGAAAATTCCCTCCGGAATTTCATTAAAGGAACCTGAGACTATAGAAACACTTTCAGAGAGATTTTGGTATACATTGATACCACTATTTGTCCAGTGCAATGTTCACAAGCACTTAAAACTAGAGCCCCCCCCCCCCCCCCCCCCCCCCCAAAAAAAAAACAAAAAAAAAAAAAACGCAATTTTCCACCAACTATCACCACATATTAAATCAAATACAATTTTTATACCTTTGTAAGAGAGATACACATTTTTCCATCCCTTTGCTTCCCAGCGTGATAGCAAAACGCTGCTTGCCAATAGTAACTGTCCCCCTTAATCTGTTTACTAGAAAACCTGTCTGTTTCTGTGAACTTAATGACAGTTCACTTCTGGCCTCCAGCTCATTCAGATGTCTTTTAATTGATTAACATCAGACAATTAACAGTGGAGTCAGAAAACCTCCGCTGGCTTCCTTCCATAGTTTTGTAACCTTCGGGGACAGTACACCGTTTCTCTGGTATGCATCTGTGTGTCCGTGTGAGAGCGTGCGTGCGTTTAGGCACCCATAAGCACGTGAACAAAATGTTCGCAGCTGGGGAATGAGCAGCTGGCTTCTAATTTTTCTCATGGGAGAGGACAAACTGTATGAAAAAAAAAAAATAGGCAACATCTGTCTTTGTGTGTGAGTAACGATAGGCACAGAAGGAGATGAGACTGTCAGTCCTTGTTTAGTCTTTAACTATGTGGAAACACGTTCCTATTTTCTGTACAAGGACCAGGGTGGGACGATACTCTTTTATTGAGCGTTGATAGTATCATTAAATAAACCACAAGCAATAACCTCTGCAACCGAAATTATTGCTGTTTATATCACCATGTGTGCTTTCTGCTGATGGAGGCAGGTGCACGGGATATTACAGTGCACTGTCTTGGTGTGTAGGAGTACAGGAGACACATGAAGGTGGATCTCCGGGGTCCAGCAGCCCATTATTTTGTGTTTATTAACATATCATTAGCCGGCGTTCAAAACCAAGACCCCCTGACAGCTGAGAGACTGCAGGTGAATACATTTATTTCAGCTTGGTCAGCAACACATTGCCTGCTTCACAATTCTTCAGACCCTTAATGATAATAAACTTTCCATTACAGCGGTGAGGTCAGTTTCATTCCCGCTATATGTTTCACTTTTTCATGTTCCCAGTTTCACTGTGGTCTATGCCAATTGCCAAAAACACATGTTAAAGTGTTTTTTTTTCAACCAATGGGCACCACCCTTCCGGGCTAGTTTATCACTATGGGATTGTCTACCATTGCAACTCACCACAGGCACATTGTTTTGTTCTTGTTGGTTTAAATGACTCCCTGATTATGGTTTAAAGAAAATAGTTTCCCCACTGACACAAGTTTTTGGGATGGAATATACAATATAGCCATTTGGGGACTGAATTCCTTTGTGCTCCAGATAAACAGTCCCAACACAATTAGTAGATAGAGAAAACTCATTAAAACACTCAGAAGTGTTTTATGTAAAGTGGATTTTTACATAGTAAAATGTACAGCAGCAACATGGTCGAAATGCCATGAGTTTTAGTAGACCTCATAAAAGGTAGACATTAAAAAAGCTATGGCTTACAATGGTTTTATTATATATGCCTGAGAGAACATAGGAATCTGTAAGCAATGGTTTAGGCCTTGCTTGCAAACTCTCACTCATTGTATATACATAACTTGAGGCTGGGGAGATGCAGAAAATTTACAAAAGAATTATTAATTTTCATCCCAAAGCAACAGAGTATGTGATTTGCAGACCTAAGAATCTTTTTTTTATTTTCAAAAGGTCTTTTGTGTTGAAATTGGGCATTTGAGCTTCGTGTCTTTGTGTTCACAAACTTTAATTATTGCTCACATTTCCTCTTTTTGAGCTGCTTTACTCCTGTCTCTAGCCCCTTTCGGATTCTATGACACACAAGCGCCCCTTCACAGACCCTTTTTGCATTAACATCATACAAGTCCATCTGGTGAGATCACAAGGCTACATGTTCTTTTAGACCATTCAGCTGGGATCATTGAAGCGATTCAGTGTATAACCAAGCAGCTTTCTCATGACTATGCATTGAGATTCAGATGTAATTTCTAAATTGACTGTCCATTTCATGCTGGCACCTTTCCGTTGATCACGAGATGCAGAGAACACAGGTATAGCACAGACTGAGAGTATGATGAGTTGAAAGAAGGCATCAGGAAGGCAGATCTACATATCTCTATAGAGCTATATAGATAAATATAGATATATACAGTATAGCTAAATATCGACTTTGCAGCCCAGATATTGAAATGATAGCACTACATTATAATTCATATTATTTACCAACAGACTTCACCGTTGCTTTTTCGGCAACCTGAAACATCTCATTATTCGCTGTTCCATGGGATAGCTTCAGCTCAACTGAGAATGTGCTCCTTCGTGTTGCTTTGAGGTGAAAGACTGGGAGGTGTTGTGCAAGCCACATGGCGAGGACACCAATGTGATGACTGAGAGTGTGACTGA
>NW_023397349.1:0-25000 GCF_011125445.2 Fundulus heteroclitus | reverse complement strand
GCTGGCACGCTGCAACTTAAGAGAGCTTAGTTTTACAATATAATTTAGTCTTAGTTTGTCATGTACAGAGACAACATATTAATTAGCATTATATTGTGGTCCGCATCTTGGGTTTCTGCATTGTTCTCACCAAGTAAAAACTAATCTTCAGAACCAATCTCAGCCCAAAATGGGGATTTGCACCACGTCATCTTCTTAAAGTAGTTATCGCCACTTATTGCAACCGTAAGCTGCAGAAAGTACGGGCAAAATGGCTGCCTCTGCCTTTACTCCTGTCTGCTCCTATGCCAGCCTAGAGTAGAAAAGACCCACCCAGTATGGTGGCTACGCAGGATGCACTCCAGCATGTAATGAGGAATCTAGTATATTTATTCTATTAGTAGGAGTATGTGTGGAGTAACACGGAGACGCTGAGGAATATTTCAGCCGATTATACTCGCACTGTCTGTAGCGCAAGCGGGTCTCTTTATAACTCTTTATTGTGGCTTATTTTGGAGTCCAAATAAGCTACTTCACTTTCAGAAACAAGCCTAAAAAATCCCAACCCACGACTCAAGGAATCGACAAGCTACTTTTGAAAAAAAGAAGCTCCAAGCCACTAAGCTGACTTGACAACAGTGCTGAAGAGATTGGATAAACAAGACAAAAAAGTTAAAGAAATCGCTGTAAACAAAGATGCATATACCGTCTAAATGCAAATTCAGATTTTCCTATTTTGCCTCGAAGTTTGCGTTTGTTGCTGTTTTTTTTATGTTAAAGGAGTAGCTGTGCAGTCATTCATGCCTTCATAAGCGACTGCATTCAATGGCATAATTGACAAAGACTCTGGCATAGGTGTCAAAAGATAGTCACAAAAACATGGGCAAAAGCCATTTGCCTTTTGAATTAAGCCTGTTGTAGTTGCCATGACTTGAATGATTGAAAATATGCAAAGGCATTTTTTTTTCTGACAAAGAAATTAGCTGTGAGTTGATGTAATCTACAGAAAGCAATAAAAGCTTGGCAGACGTGATCATTCATCAAAAAACAGCGTTGCTTCTCTGTTGAATATGGGAAAAGCTGATATCCTTAAAAATTACAACAGACATATCAGAAGGAAGAAATAAAAGAATTAAATTCTTCCAATACGGGTATTAGAAGAATTGCATGCATCATTTTTATTTATTCAATCAGCCAAAACATATATATCTATCTGTCTGTGTGTTAGTCAGTCTGCCCCAAAACAGCTGGAGCGTGTGAATGACTGAATGTAGCGTGAAGCGCTTAGGAGTCCTTGGACTTGAGAAAAGCACTGTACAAGTACAGACGTCTTGAAAATGCATAATAAAAGTAGTTCAGTTACATTTATTTCAAATAAGTTGTTTGGGGTGCTAACAGTTGTGGCACTTGTAATTGTGTGAAAAGCAGCACTCATCTAATATGGGATTCTGGTTTCCTGTTAAATACTGAATCCCACTAAATGTACTCAAATTGAAGGGTGGGTTTTTCTACATATTTCAATGTGAAATTAGACTATTGCAATAAAGATTATGTTTATTTAATTGCTTTTTTACAAATTGTTACTGGGGGTGACAATTACTTTTTATTCAAGCCTATTCAATCAATTCAAAAAATATTGAAAAGTTTATTCATTTAATTAACACTGCATATATTAATTACACGCAGACTGGGTTTTTTTCAAGCCTTCATTCCTGTTAATTATGATAAATTTCCACACACAGCTAATACAAACACACCATTTGAGATTAGAAAATTACATCAGATTAAAAAAAAAATCTTTTTAAAGCAGAAATGTGGGCTTAATTAAAACTAAGTTTAATACCTTCTTAATGTTTGTTATTTTCAAAAGGTACTTTAAATCTGACAACAGACCCTCGTCGGAAAGCACATCTAATTTATATATGAATATGACTGTATGCAAATCTTTACTTGTTTCATTGTAAAAATGCAGAAAGATACAGATAATATGTAATTTTCGGGAAGGTTGACAAGGGAAAAAAACAAAAGTATCATTGGGCTTGCAGCAAGTCTGGAAATTGTTGTGGATATGGATGGGCAGGGGAGACCTGAGGCACATGTTGGCCATCCAATGAAGGGAGACAAGCAAGACACATTGCAGAGCTACTGACAGGCTGTCTCACTGAGCTCTTCTCCTGTCTAAGGTTGTGTATATTAGAGGTGACAGTGCCTGTTATTATATGTATATGTGGGCACATGTGTGCATATATGTGTTTTGTTAAATAAAGTGAGATTTTCTAATTGCTGGTTGCCAGGATAAACAATGCATACCCAGAATGCAAGTCACCACTTTTTGCAACATGGCCACAGGCTACATGTGAGTGATTAACCAGTCACTGGAGCTTTGTATTGTCCCTCCACGGGGCTGCTGGCAGCTATTACTACCACATAGTGGTGGGCAAGATAAAGTCAGAAAAAAAATGAAGAATAGCATTGTCACAGTGAGTAACTGCAGCAACACAGCCACATGATTGAACGGCAAAACAGAGTTGACAGACTTTGACTGCTTAGTTGTTAGCACTGTGTTTGCAGTGACTGGGACGGATGATTATCCTGCTTTCATACCCGATAATGGGGCTCAAAATATTGAGAGCAAGTCTGTTTACAGGTTTTATGACAGTAAAAAGCTGCCAAAACTGCTTAGACCAGATTTAATGATCTAAAATGTGAGTCTGCCAAGGACTTTCTGTTAGTTACACAATATGGCTTTTTTTTCCAAATAGTAAAAGGGAACTGTGTTTAAAACAATCACTGAACGAATATCATTGCAGTGCTAAAATATTTCTTTTTTTTTTAAATGTGTCCTGTCTGGCATTAGGACAGCAATTCTTAATGATGCCAAACAGACCCCAACAGATTTTACTTTCACAAGTGGAGCATTACTGCTTTCACCATAGTGTTCCGGTTGATTTATATATGCATAAAGCTTTATTAGATTTTATTGTGGGACTATTTATTGTTCTATGGGCACAGAAACGGTAAGGTAGAATGGAGAAAAAAAGAAGAGAAAAGGATGAGAAAATGCTAAAAGGAAGAAACGGTGGAAAAAAAGAGGAGAAGAAAAGGAGAGAGCAATATAACATCCTCTGAGTCTGCTTCTACACCTGTAAACAGATCAAAAAGAACAACAAAACCAACCGATAAGTATTACAGGTACAAACAACCAACACATTGATACCATCACTGAAGAATACACAGTATTATTTAATATGAAATGTATAAGGTGACAGCTAAAGCTAATAATAGGGGTTTTCTGTAAGCACCTGAATCGAAGAACCTGTAAGTGTTTGCACTTGTGCATGTAAGGTTTGTCCATAAGAAAAATGCTCAGTAGTGGTTGTGAGGAGCCAAAGACCAGCCCCTCAGAGCGCCAGGGTAGACTCCAACGAAACCAGAACCCCAGATGCCCAAAGGGACCCCCAGAACAAAGGTGCCCAGGAGGGACCAACACAGGAAACCCCCCAACAGCCACAGAGCTGAAGTCCCGGGTAGCCCACAAGCTCGTTGCCCCTGGGCCCAGAGACCCAAGCCCCAGGGGCTCTCTGCCACCCCGGAGTGGCCCCAATAGAGCAATGAGGCCGAGGCCCAGTGTATGTGTGTTGCAAAATCCCCAGCCTTCCCCAAGGGGTCGTGCCCCACTATTTGAGGGGTACTGCAGTAAGGAAAGTGTATCCGATAATCTTTTGTAGGATGTTAGGATTATTTCAGATGGGTGTATGGCTGCATGGGATAAATGACTCCATCGTTTTTAGAAACTACCACCATGCTGTCAGAGAAGAGCTGATGATAATATTTTACATGCATGCATGAAGTTTTATGTTTGAGCTAATAAATGGCAAATTAGAAATATTGATATCAGCACATATTTTTTGTTCTGTGTCTAGCCAGGGCTCATCTAAGGGATTATGTCTTAACCATTTTGAGATTTATTGTAGCCTATTTGCTAAGAAGTGAAGGAAGTTAGGCAGATCTAGTCCTTCTTTATCTTTAGTCTTCTGGTGCTGGAATATTTCAACATTATGGTCATAGTCTTTTTCGATATCATTAGTCCATGTTGCTAGTTATTAATATGTTCCAATATTATTCAATTAGCATAATTATGAGACATACATTCTCTCTCTAAAAAAATATATGCCTACAATGGGCATCCAAATTAATTTCTACTCTCAGATAAATAGGAATGTCTCCCCACCTAATGATAAGGCAAAAACATAAATCCAAATATCCACAAATAATCCACTCTCTCAATCTTAGTTTATTTTTGTTCCAGCTTCATTATTTCTTTATTCACACACGGCAAGACATGTGATTCACACCCGTTACATAAACTTTCTAAAATTAAGCTGCTATGCTTTGTTCTAGTGTTTAATACATTGCCGCTTTTTTATCCTGGGTTTTATCTTCTCCTTTAATCTTTTGGTCAGGTGACAGGACTAATCCTCACTGACAGGCGAAGACAGTCGGGACTTATACGTCCCATTTCAGAGTGTTTAAAATGGATGTACAGAGAGAACATGTAAACTCTATAAAGAAAGACCCAGATATTGGGATTTAAACCCATGACCTTCTTGGTGCAAGACAACAGTTGTTTTAACTGGTGCTCTGTGCAGCCCACAATTTTTTTTCAACAAAATCTCAAGCTTTGTTTATCCCATGTGAATGTGCAAACTAAAAAGCAGACATTATGGGGTAATTTATTGATTACATGGGGTCCCCATATACCGCTTAGACTGTGTGAATAGGGCTTAAGTTAAGTGGTAATGATGGATTTACCTACTAATACTGCAAAAACAATTGAATAATATCCAGCAATAAGAATTCTCCAAAGTATCATTTTGTTTAAAAGGAGGCTTTTTGCCTTCATCTAAGCCTCATCAAAATTTGATTTAAGATTAAACCTGTAAATATGTCAACATAATCTATCAAATCTAAATGTGGTTGAAAGGTTGTTTTGGTGGCAAGGCTGCACCTCTAATGTCTTTCTAAAGACTTAATTTGGCCAGAACCTATAAGCTATATAAAGTCTTATTATTATTATTATTATTATTATTATTATTATTATTTACTTTTTTCAAGCCCAGATAAAGACAAAGACTGGGCAAACTGCAATAGCAATTAAAAATGTTCATGGATGTCCAGTATTTGGAGGAAAAAAAGTAAAAAAAATGTGTCCAAGAAGATGGAAAGGTAGTTGTAAGTGCAACAGTAGAAGGTGACTGCGGTGTCAGTACAAGCATAAAAGGCATACAAAGCTTAAAAAAAAACATCACATAAAATGTAATACATTTCATCAGAAAAGACAGTATGTGCAGAATGTGCAACCATCTTACGTACCTCCAGGGTGATGAAATCTGAGACCAACTCTTGGAAGCTGCCCTTTTTGCAGTTTATACTATTCTGGTAACAAATCTGTTTCTGAATGATATCTTATTTTTCAAATGAAACAAACAACCAAAAGCTCCAAAATACCCCTGAAAACTCTGCAGTGAAGCTTTTTTTTTTTCTCCATGTGTTTTCAAACTCTTTGATCTCTTTGTCTCTCTTCTACTCTGCCTAATAATCCAATTTTTTGCCTCACAGCTTTACATAAAAGAAAAAAAAAAACAACTGTAACTAGGACAATGTCTCAAATTTACACTTTTCATTTTTTTCCTCCATCATGCAAGTTATATTACTTTCATTTTGTTGGCCACATATTCAGTGATTCTAGGTATCACTTCAATCTGCAGCTTCATTTGAGCCACACCAATATTTCTTGTCATCAAAATAAGTTAAATAAATTTCAGGGAACTTTTGGCCACCTATGACAATAATATGTTTACAATCCATATTCTAAAGATTTTTATTGGGTTTCCACCATCTACAATCTAGCATTTCACAAATAATGATTTTGTACCCAAAGGTTCTACTCTATATAGAGACAGGGCTTGATGAAATGGTAAACAAGTGCTTTGTATACCCAAAGCCCTCTCTTCATCTAGAACTCCCTTTCTGCTTTCAGGTGTTAATTGCTGGCTTATTAGACTACAACAAAAAATGACAGGAAAAAAAGAGCAAAACAAAGAGAGAGAGAGAAGCTGGGGATGGGGGTGGTAGTGTAAAAAGTAGGACAGGAATATACCAGGCTGAAAATAAAATCCTCTCCTTGTGAGAGTGAGCAGGGGGAGAATGGGAGGGGTGGTTTCACGGAGCAAAAACCTTTGGATATTTACCAGTCTAGGACAAAAAAGGACATGAGAATATGAATCCTGTGAGTGTACAGGGATTCTTTGGGAATGCATGTGCACTGAAAGAGAGATGGAGAAGAGTATAAATTGGTATTTTGCATTTCAAAAGGAAGATTCGTGCTGAGTCAGATCCAGCTCAACCCACTTGTGTCCATCACAAATATCACCCAGAAGCAAAATGGGGGAACTCACATAGAGATTGAAAGAGAGGGTATGAAGAGAGGCAGAGATTAGAGAAAGTACAAACTACAGTCAGGCTGCTGCTAATGGATTGTTTCTGTGCCTTTTGACCTTTAGGCAGCTAAACCTCAATAATGACGCCAACAGTATCAGACCATGATCTGAAGTAGCTAAATTACTATTTCCGTACACAACATAACGTCATAAATAACTTGCTGTGGAGCTATTGTGTATCATTCAAGCCTGTGTTAGAGTGATTTTCTGAAGATAACAAAGAGTGATTATTTTGTAAATAACAAGGTTATCTGACAATTAAAAAACACAGCTAATCCAGCTGTTTTTTCTTTTGTATTGTCAGTTATAGTCTTCTACAAAGTACGGACTTCCACTTCAGAATTTATCAGAATACAACGCTTATAAAAAAAATAAAAAAAACATACTGAAGAAGAACAATGGTAAAAGCACTCTATTGAAGTGGAGGACCCCAAACCTTTACACTACATTCAGTCATTCACCCTTTCACACGCTGACGATGGTAAGCTACACTGTAGCTGCAGCTGCCGCCACCGGGCCCTTTGTCCACGGGCAGCAGGCAAAAAAAGGTGAACTGTTTTGCCAAAGGAACAAATTCCTAGGTCCTGCAACACTGTCACCCCACAAAAATAATTATCATTATTTAGGTTGATGGTCAAACCAGAACCAGATTATGACAGTTGCATAGTTCAACTTGTTTGATTCCAATGTCCCCCATGCAATGGTGGATACCTCTGTGCATGACAAATCTGAGGCAACCAATGGGGATCAAAGTGATCCGTTTACATTCCTGTTAGAATGTTTGCATTCAATTGCTTTCCAAAAAATGTCTTCTCCTTATTAAAGATAAGATAAGATAAGATAAGATAGTCTTTATTGATCTCACAATGGAGAAATTCACTCGCCACATCGGCTCATAAAGGGAATGCTTCCTAAATTTTCCATTGCAGCACCAATGCATGCAGCCTGAACTTTTACTACCTCAGCTTACCCAAGTCATTTCTCTCTTTCTGACAGCCGAGCAATTGATTTTTTTCTTACCTCTTCCCTGTAGTGTTGACAGGAAGGATGTTAATGGAATAGGCTGTACTGCAGCTGCATACATGGGGGATCTCCCTGTTAGGACGGGCCATTACAAGTTTCTCTGGCTGGCAATCATTTTCTGCAGCAGCCAGATTTTCCTGAGACAGTGCTCGCACACACGACTCAAACATTTTACTTCAGTCCTTCAGAATACAATAAAGAATATTTCAAAAGGATTTTTCAGAAATGAGAAATAAAATGTGACAAAAAATTTAAATGACCATACTAGCTGGCTCATGTGATGTCAGAGGAAGCATGTGTTTGTCTGAAATGTTGTTTTTGGGAAGGGTCGTTTTGAACTTGTTCAAGCAATGAATTACAACTAAATAAAGAAAATGTTAAAAACGTAAAAAAAAAGAAATACTTTTCTATAAGTAGTAATGTGAGTTGAATAAATCTTACAAAAAGCTCTGGCTAGTAACTTTAAAATGCATCTTAAGTGAATGTTACAGTAATAATTTTCCTGAAACAGTGAGAGTCCTATGGGGGGAAAAAGTCCTGTTGTAAAGCTATATTATAAGTTGCTCCGCCACATAAACAATCATTACTCTAATCAACTGAGAAGGCAGCTTTTAGCTTCACTTTGGTAAGGCAAGGCAGAAACAGCAAGACTTGCAATCTGTGGTGGATAAATTAAACTCAAGAAACAACAGTGCACTTATGGATATAAACATGACAGCAATTTAAACAGTGCTGCCATAATTCAATATCTGAACACGGTCTAATTAGGTTTATTTCTATATGTTGTTAGATCAAATACTTACCTTTGTAAATTTTTGTGAATCACTCTGAGGATTTTGTACTGAAATAATTTCACACAGTATGCTGGAGTTTGCACTGGTTATTTGATAAGGGATTCAGTGTCTCAGTAACAATAAAACACCATTGGCATTTCAGTTTATTGCTTTTTCTCTCCCTTCATCTTTTCATGATTAAAGGAGGCAAACAGCGACAAATTCTCGTGTCTCAATGGTATCATTTACTTTGAAAAATTTAATGACCTCCTCCTATTATTTTCTTTGGATGTCTGTTGTTCAGCTTGTGTTGTAGCATATCCATTATCCTACAGATAACCTACTGCTGGATTTAAACATCTCTTTTTGCAAAGACAGTAATGTTGTATTTTTTTCCATCTGAGTATTCTTCATACCTGTTGTCTGTTTTTTTTTTTTTTTTTTTGCTTTGCTTTACTTTGCAATACATGTGTTGCCAAGGTGATCATACTTATCAAATAGTTCACACATCCTGAACAGTGTGAGGCAATTTCTTATTTTTTTTTCAATACTTACATAACTAAGTAAATAGTTAATTGTTTATTATCAAGTAAATGATGGAAATTAAATGTTTGGTGAGAACATAGCATCTCTTGTGTGCAAATTTCTTCTCCTGATTTGAGAACAAAATGGTAAAAGTTAAGTTTAATAACACCAGGTTAAACTATATTGATTATTTAAAAAAACAAAATGTAAACCCCCTCCAAACCTTTTTTCACTTAGCCCCTCAGGGGATTTTAAGCTATTTGTTTTAAACAAATACATTATCTTATAAGCATAACAAATCCAAATTATGCAGAAGAATCCAAACCCCTTTAACCATTCTACATTTTGTCATGCCACCACTGCAAACTATATGCATGTATTATTGTGATTTCATTTTGTAGACAAATACAAAGTAGTGTCTAATATATTTGGTGGAAGTTGGACCAATTGTATATCAAAGATTTTGAATTGTCACACCTAAGACTATAAAAAGTGTAATGCATTTGTTTTCAACACCTCTCATTCTGATATTCATGGAGAACACATTACAAGTCTTGTTTGTAGTTAGTCATGAAGGGAACACAGCATTTATAAAATTTGACTCTGGTAAGAAGAGACCAAACTGTAACTGTTTCGCCTAAATGCATATTACTACTTGAGGTGAAAAACTGATGAAGCACATCACCTTGAACACACTATGAAACATATTGGTGACTGTAATGAAGCATAGTGGTGACTGCATCATGCTGTGGGGATACATTTGATCAGTAGGGACAGGGATGTTGGTCAGGGCTGATCCACATATGGATGAGTCTTCGTATAGCACAATTCTGGAAGAAAACCGGTTCAAGGCTACAAAAGACTTTATGTTTTACCATAAGACTCTGATTCAGAAATGATATAGTATGTACGGAGTGAGTAGTCTAGTTGTCTAGTTGTATGAAACTATGATTATACAGCTGAACATGTTTTTCTGGCCCCTACATTCACCGCTGAGGACATATACATAAAAGAAAGGAATTTTTCACCATGTTATTAGGATAATACGTTAAGCTCATGTCATGTGCATTTATAGAAATGTGCTATAAGCATGGTTGTTTTTACAACTTTTTCATGCACCAAAGGCAGTCACAGTGCCTCCAGATTTGCCCCATCACAGAATCATGTTGAGACTGGGAAGCTCCGTAATCACAAGAAGGCCACTGATGTGTCCCTGGGCTTTCTGCTCTCAAACTGAATCATACAGGCGGCCGCACACAGACAACAGGGCTGTGTGGCATGGCTTTTGAAAGGTCACTCTAAGAATAGCCTCCGATACGTAAACGAGGCTCATATCCAGCGGAAAGCACATGTTGGAACGTGCAGGGAAGCAAATGGACATTAAAACATGCAATAATTCATGGATGGAGGTACAGACCAAAGCACTCATGCTGTTAAAAATACTCAGACATAATCCTAGTATGCATTGATGCACACGAGGTACAGTATATCTTTGCTCTGTTAAAAGGGCAGAAAAGGCAGAAAATCTATTTGCTGATGTCCGAGCCTTTCCCATTGTTCCCTGCTGAGGAATCAGACTATAATTTTAAAACCAAATGAGAGGAGATCAGTCTCCCTAAAGCCTAGAGAAAAATCCCTCTTGCCCATCTTAAAGCTGGTTTACAACCTCATTTATTCAAGCAATGCGCAGGATGCCGATTGACAACAGTATTTTTTTTTAATAATGTAAATGCATCATTCAGGGGGACTGGCCAAACCCTTTATTGATAAAACTAAGCACAACAAATGTCGGTCATCCTGCTGTAATCATCTTTCGAATCACTTTCATCAATCAAACACTTGCTTCTGTCCTGTTTTAATGTAAACACAATCTTTAAAATAAATTGGTCACCATTGGCATTGTGCCGTTTCTGTAAGCTCTATTAGTTTTATTACTTTCTGAGCCAAGTCAAGGTTGCATAAAGTTGCATAAAAAACACCGAATATATATTTTTTGCTGCATCTCTTTGTATCTCTGTGAATACTTTATATATGCTCTTTCTTTATAGAAGTTGTATGTTTTCTAAGCTCCATATAATCTTTCTGTTCTTCTTTTCATTATTTTAGTTTTACTTTTGATTACTTGCTGTAGTTTTGTTTTTACATTACTTTTAAGTCATTTTCAGTGATGTAGGAAGATATTGGTTGTCTATGCACTTGACATTGTAGAGTAAACAAATTTGATCACTAGATTAGAATGGCAACCATGTCAAAATTTTTTTTTTAAAAAATCTGCCGAATTAGCATAGCAGCTATACCATGCCCTGTTTAAGGCACATGTGAACAGTTCCACAACTGATATTCATATTCTTATTTGTAGCAATGCCCCAATACTAAAATTACTTAATCTCATGCTATAAAATGCTTTGTGCACTGATGATTTGGCATACCAGATGCCTGAAACTGAAAATAAAACTGATGGCTTTACACACTTTTTGATCACTTTGACTGATAATCTGACATTATAGGGAACTCATAGCACACTGAAATTGGTTTCTAAGATAGATGTGTTTTTTTGAGCTGTGTACACACTGCAGTGTTTTCTTTGCTCAATTTTACCCCGAAGTTTACCCCCAATTCTCAGTTGGGCAAAGTCTGCATCAGCCTGCAGTAGTTGGGGACAGTCACCAAGGCAGGTTCTCCCAAAAATCTAAGTGCGAGAGGGAGCAAAGACTGGATTCTAAAAGTGTGGGAGGGGAACAGACCTGAACCGACATAACATGTTTTAATCAGAATCAGCTTAAATTGACAAGTTGGTTCATACAACAAGAATCTGGGTACTC
Organism: Fundulus heteroclitus; assembly: GCF_011125445.2. Lineage (NCBI taxonomy): Eukaryota > Metazoa > Chordata > Actinopteri > Cyprinodontiformes > Fundulidae > Fundulus > Fundulus heteroclitus. The sequence continues at coordinate 13,378 of NW_023397349.1, read as the reverse complement.
TCACTGTTAAGTGTTCATCAGAGAGAACCTGTCTCTGTGCTGGCTGGTGTTTGAAAGTAATGCTCTGTAGCGCCGGCCTGAATGCAAACATCTCAACAGTTTGTGTGACTTAGTGATAAAAAAATGACTGACACTCAGATGTTTCTGTTATTTTTATTATTATTACTATTATTATTATTATTATTATTATTGTTATTGTTATTATTATTATTATTATTATTATTATTAAGATGGAAATATTTTTTTTGCAAAAGAGCCAACACTGAAAATCATTCCAAAATCCACTAACAACTTCACATGAGTATAACCAAAACATATAGCCAGCACTGTCCAAATCAAATTCACTCAATTTAAAATATTTTAAGGCACCCTTACAACAGTCACAAAGAAGGTTTGATGCCGTATTATGGTTTAAGGCGGTACATACAGCTGTGATGAAAGCTAGAGGTGCCACGCCCACAGCCGAACCAAAATAAACATGGCCGCACAGGAGGACGACATGTAGCTGCTGCTATTGTGGTGTCAGTATTATGTGACGGGAGACACACAACAACCCTGTGGATGTAAAAGGGTCCAGCAGTTGAGAGACAGAATAAAAAGCTCAATGTTAATAGAGCTCACTTCGGTCTGGTCCTTTATTAGATAAAGCCCATAGCACTAATGTGACAGCTATCACATGTGTTTTGTCAGAAAATATGACTGTCAGGAGTTTCAATATTCAAATAAACACCTTGACCAGCATACCTTTTTGTGGTTTCTCAGGGCGCCTGCTGCTTACGACATTTTCATTTGATACCGCGATTGGCTAAAACCAACCTTTGGTAGGCGGGTAGTAGCAGCTGGACCCAGATTGGTGGTTTGCAGAACGGGGAGTGCTGTACATTATCAAATTGTCTTGCCAGGTTCTAGTAGTGATCCCTTAGGTGTGTAATCACCAGTCCTTATGTAACAAAAGTCTGCTCAAACTATGGTGTTGGTGTGAACTCCAAGTCTTTTTTTTAATTTGGGAATACTATGAAAGTCCTGGCATGTGTCCTCAACCTAATTATGACAAAATAAATGACATAAAATAAAACTGTGACGTGACGGTAAAAATACAAGCCGTGACACAGCAAAACACTGAATTCCACATCCTTTTCCCCAATACACATGTGCTAATCAGAATGGGACAACAGCAACCCAAATACTCTTAAGTGAGAGAAAACAAATTTTCTTTAAAACTGCCTGAGTTTCCTCATGTTTAGACACAAAAAAGATGACTTTTTGAAACATGGCATTACACATGGCACCCTAAACCTAAACAAACCCTAACTGAGGGTTTCTATTAAATTAGTTTGAACGTTTAAAACCTCAAGATGATTGTTTCTTAAAGAGAAATAGGAGTGTCTGCAATATTTATTCATTACATCACACTATACATCTGGCATCTGTGTGAATTAGGAATCAGTTTTACACCTAAATTATTTTTCAGTGACGTTTTTTCTCATTTAAAATGATATATTTTGTTGACTATGTCTACAACAGTGTGTTTTTGACTACCTCTTAACTCCAGCATGGCAAAGGAATGGTAGCAGACTTCCAAGCATTGCAGCTCAACCCAGTAACTGAGGGGTTTTATCTTGAGGTTAATATTTCATACTTCACACTCAGCCCCTTGGATATTTAGCATTCAAACTCTCTATATCTCTTAGCTTTTATTTCGCCAACTCTGGTCTTTCAGAGGTCCTTCAATGCTAGTAGTTGAAAGGATTGTTTTTTTAGCCAGTAAAGCTAAAAAGATGAAGTGTTTTTTTAAGTCCTTTAGAATATAAGAAAGGGACAAAAACAAACAAGGTATTTTTAAACAGCATCAAATGCAAACTTAGTAAATGTCATATTCCTCCAAGCCCTCTATTATTATCTGCTTTCCATATTCTGTGCTTTTTTGTTTAATCAGGCACACTTTTTATGTTCTAAATGTTTAATTTTTTTCTACAGTGAGAAACCAATTGTACATATAGTATGTGACTGTGGGAGAGGTTTTGTTGTGACAAGTGAAGTACAAATGCACACAAAAGACCCTTCATGTTGTTTTTGTCTGTATTAGGCCAGTTTAGGAACATGGATATTTGTTTGCTAAGCTTGTGATTATGAATCTGCCATTGTTGCCGCTCACTTCAGTTTAGGAGATTCAGCACAAAGCCTCTTGATGCTCAAATTAAAATGATGTACTTAAATAATACGTAGAAAAACTCTTTAACCTATGTATTAGATTTTTTTAATAAATAGGCTGAATAAATAAAAGTAATAAATTATTTGTTATTCTCTTGACAATTGAGTCGACAAACCTAGAGTGACTATTAAAAATATGAGTACTAAAAAATAAATACATGCTGAAATATTTCTAATATGTTTACATCTAAAAAGTAATACAATGACATTATTATTATTTTTTTAATTAATAAATTAAATAATATTAAAAAGCCTTCCTGTTGTGTTCTTCACATTTTAAATAACAATCCTTGTCCTGGAGCAAAGCCCATTGCATGTTGATTATCTGGGATGTCACAGCAAGTATAATGCTCCAACTGACTGCTGTTTGAGACAGATGTTGTGTTCACAAATCTTGAAGCAGGTCAGTTCCCAAACTGACTGGAAAATGAGACACGAGGTCTCTCAGCCACAGTCAAGGTTCTGCGCTCTGACAAGAGAGCAGATGGCGGTTTGTGAAAATAACAAACCAGATCAAAAGGAAAGAAACTGAGGAGCCTGCAATTTCTCATTGCACGCTCATCCTCTTGTAGATTCCCTTTTTTATGTCCCATGAAAAATGTTAACTGGGAAACAGGAAAAAAATGCAGGCAACTTTAATTTTAAATCAATTAACGTTTCTATTGTTTATGTAATTTGGACTGACATCACATATGGTGTGTGCAGACTGCGCAGCGCATATGAGCTTTTGCCTGTGTGCTCTAAAGTAACACTGCAAAGACACTAAGTTCAGCTTGACATGTTACCTAATTTCTATTTTTAGAACATTACTTAATACTTGTTTTAAAGAAAACATAACAGTGAAACTGGGTGATTTACGGTGGTTTGGTTTGGCCAAAATGGTTTTAAAATAAAGCATATTGCCTATAAATGATACCAAATATAACACCAAAGATAACCATGTTGGATCGTCACATACAAAGCTAAAATATCTAGATTGGTTGGTTAGAGATTTATATGTGTACAAATGTTTTAAAAGGTTTTTATAGTTTCTCACAAAATAAAACCAGATTACAAGATTCCCTTGTTTCATCTCATTCATCTCAGGACGGGCCACAGAAGAGGCATAACTCCTAAAGGTATACTCCGTGCTTCAAACTAAATAAACATTCTTTCTAAGCTAAATGTTATTTGCTAATAAATGCAGAACATTAATTTGTGTTTTACCAACCCTTTAACATCAGTGCTTATATCTTTTCAGCAGCTTTCATGAATCTTTGGAATCCTACAAAAATGCAAGTCTCAAATACATTACTTGGCAACATCCCAGGATTGTAAACGATATATCACAATATGCATGCAAGCCCATTTTTTTAAATGTTCAACATGTCAACACTATACAGGGCAGTTAGCCGACTTCTCCCCGCTATATGTTGACATCATCTCTAAATGTAATTCAGCCATCCATCACTGAAAAAAACACTCCAGTTACGGAGTGACTGTCTTCTTTTGTATGTTTTTACATGTTAAATCATAGTTGCATTCATTAGCTTTCTTTAACAGACATTGCAATAAGAAAAGATATCCCTTGAAAAGAATATGCCATGAAACACAAGACAAAACATGGCTCTCTTTATGCTTAAATGCAGATGTACAAATATGATTGTTCACTGGTTCAGCAGTTAATAGGTAATGGTACATTTTCAAGAGTTGTGGTATTTTTATGGTCTTTTTTATGTAGGCAATTGCTCAACACTGTTAGATATCTGCATAAAGATGGATAAAAGAAATGGCAAAAAAAACACACTTCCCAGTTTGCCAATTTGGACATTTTGACAAGCATTATAAGCATATATGTTCATTTTTTGCTGTAGTCCAAATCACATGCATCGCTTTGCAAAAGTATTCACACCCCTTAAACAATTTAAGAAAGCATTTTTTTGGTAATTTTATGTGGCAATTTTATAAGTAACAGGAAGAAGTGTAGAATTGTGAAGTGGATGGTTTTCGTGCTTTTTAGGAATGTAAATATATTAACAAGGTTTGTTAGTGGATATTCCTAAAAAAACAATCATGATAATGAAAACCAAGAAACACAGCAGATATAGGGTCAGGAGATTTTGAAAATTTACATAAGACATTAGTTACAAAATAATATCCTAAACCTTAAAAATATAGCAGAGCATGGCTCAAACCATCATCTGAAAATGGAAAGAGGTTGGCACAACGGCCAACCTATGGAAGTCAACCTAAACTTTCAGACCAAGCTGGGAGAGCAGATTAGAGATCAGAGAAGGAGAAGATATCCCAAGCCATAAAGGCCAAGGGTTCCCAATTACCAGGCCGCAGTTGTTGCCTTAGTGTTTGTGATTTTCATCGTTATTATCCTTCCTGGTGTATGAATAATTTAGAACGCCACTATGCAATGTCAAAGTACAGCTGGTAACAAGTGCATGCATGCTTCCTGTAATAATGTAATCAAGTATGTAGATGCTCTTTCAATAAGAGACGTTTTATATACCTGAAACGGTCCTGACGGTCTCAGTTGTGTTCCTCAGGCCAACGAAGGAAAATTGGTAAAGCCTCCATGAGCGAATGTCCCCAACCTCGACTGAGCTCCTTTTCCACCTGTAGGTTATTTCCTCCTTGGGGTAGCCATCTGAAGAGGACACAATGGTTGAAAACTCAGGGTGCTATTTAAACCGATAAAGGAGCATTGTTTTCCCAATATATGAACAACCAACAGTTGATACGCCGAGTGCATTTTGTTCCGGGTTAAAAAATAAACAAACTGCATCTCTGTTAAATTAAGCTAAAAACCTAAGAGTTTGAATAGTTTTATTTTATTTATAACAACAAAATATTAATCTTTCAATGACAAAATTCTCCTAAGCCATGCACTTCATGTTAAAAAGACATTTGCCTCATTTGTGGGGAATGTATTTTCTATGAAAATTCTGAGATGTAAAAATTACATCATTGACTTAAGACCACGGGTGAGTGGGCTTTCAGTAATTTCATTTTACCCCTGCACGCTCTGTAGTTGCTCTAATGAAAACAGTAATCTTACTTGTCTAAAACAGATTCGCTTAGCTGAGCCAATAGATTATCATAATCAAGTCATGTTTGTGAGTATCGAATTTCTGTGCGGTTTCAAAAAGCAAACTAACCAAAAAAAGTAATGGCTTTACTGCTGGTCCTCAAGAAAGTACTGTTACAACTCTGCAGACAGTCGAAGTCTAGTGAGGAGCTTCGGTTTGAATTATGCAGGTGGACTTCCTTGAGTGCAAACTTAAGTGCTCTCAGACATCCAATAATGTTGGTCTTCAAAGTAACACATCATCGCCAACCAAGAAAGCAGTCTGCTGTTTTGCTTTTAATGCATCAGGAACATATTATAGATTCAGTCTCCTTCTGGAAAGTCAAAACAAGAAGGATACAAAAGCTCAGTGTCAGTAGTAAATTCATTTCAATCTACTGCAGTTATAAACACCGAAATGTGTTGAAACTAATTTTTTCAACCAATAGCCTGATAACATTTACCGAGTGGTAACACCTGGAAAAGAGGGCAGGCTCACTAAACTTTTGCTGCTTTTTGACACGTGATGGGACAATTTGCCCCGTGATAAATAGCTGCACGCTTCTCTGCCTGCAACATCTGAGGCCGAGCTCAGTGCTGTTTGCCAAGCAATTTCCAAAGCCGTGAAAAAATCTATAGCTCTCATCAAATCTAAATGAATGCATATGTTCTAGTTTTAGCCTTGATAACCTCGTCAGCTTCGCTTTCTTGAGCCATTCGAGAAGAGTTATTTTTGGAGAAAATCCCATAGTATCTCATGGTAGAGCTTTAGAAGACTCATTAGTATGACTTACAGCCCCCCCCCCCCCCACACACACACACACACACACACACTGCCTACATGGGGATGTTATGTATTTCGAGTTCTTGTTACTTTTTGATAATATTCTAAGGTTAAATAAAGTCCACAAGAAATATCCAAATGTGCAGAAAACTCAACCAACAGTGCTTTTGGTAGACGATAAGAAGGAAAAAAACACTTGTAGATTACTGTAGAGAACTTGATTCATAAATCTATAATTACAGGGTTCTACAAACACAAAAATGTAATTTCAGCAAAAAAAGCCCAGGTGTTCAGTTGTCAAGCCATTGAGATGTCAACTGTATTGCATTTAGCTAGTATATGACCCCACCAGATGTTTATAATCAAGCGCACTTAATGTTCAAAAAGATGACTGTCCAGAAAACGAGGGGAATTAAAATGTTGGTCACTGTAAGAAAAAAAAAAAAATTGACACAGATTGGCACACCAATATGCAGATAGATTAGACTATTTGGAGTTAAGTTCTTTACCCATTTGGCAGGAGAAGAATGAAATATGGTCCAAAACTTTCGGATTGCAAGACAACTTCTCTTCCCGTTGAGCAACCGTCGACCCATTAACAAGATTAGATTAAATGTTAATCTGGTAACAGATAAAAATCTTAAAATAAAAAAATTCTGTATAGTATATGGTACAAAATTGACACTAGGTTGCTCTTTATTATAATCATATTCAACAGTTTTGTTCCGAGTTTAAATGTACCATTTCAAAATAAATTTTAGGCAGGTATTAAACATACTTTTTATCAAGCTCACGTTTCTGTCCCACTTCCCCTCCCCCCCAATGGTCAGATGTATTGTTTCAATCTTAAATATTATTTTTATTAGCTGTAAATTCATAATTAACAGGAATAAAGGGTTGAAAACACCAGTCTGTGTAACCAATCTGTATAATTTCTATACCCTTAGTCAATTGAGATACTGAAAAAAAATTATTTCAATAACATTCTAAATTATTTATTATGATTGGAACTGTCTCTGTGTACTTGCAACCTTTAACTCCTTTCTTATGATTTTACAAGGTTTTGTTGCATCTGAAGTTCAGTTTATTTATTTTGACCAAGAAATTGGATTTTGACCTTTGAACATAAAGTTTTAGAATCCCCGCCATATAACATGCGTATTTGCACAGAGCTATTTCACTACAGTCCTACACCATGCATACAAATAAAAATAACAGGCTTTAAAGTAGTAACGTAGTAGTGTATTGGTATGCTTACAGCTTGAAAACTCCAGGGGACAGGAGTGCTCATCCATTGGGAAGTTGTTTAATTTCAGCTGGCACTCGGCATCAATGGTCAACCTGCAGAAACAAAACATTAGAATTCACTTACCAAAGGATACTAGCAATAGTTAAGGTTTTAAACGCTATATACAGGCATAGTCACTTGAATAATCTAACAAGAAAACCATGATCTTTCAGCTAATGATGCAATACATTTTAAAGTAAGATTTCACAAAATTATATTAGACAGAAAATATTTTTATTTTTTCTTTCCCCCTTGAGAAAGTTTAAAAGCGAAGTCATTAAACTTCTTCTTAATGAGAGATTGACCTTAAATTGCCTCACCCATCCATGCATTTGCTATTGTCATGTATCATTGTGCTTGGAATCACAGCAGCCATCCTAATTAACCAGTGCTTAAGTTCTGAGTTTCCTAACAAATTAATGAAGTGGAAGGCTAGTGTTCTGCTCAGGAGAACATCCATCATGGCTTGATTGAACCGGGAAGACTTTACTTTCCTCTCTTATTATCACAGGTAATGCATTTTGGTGTCAGGGCAAATGTCTGCTGTAATTATGGCAGAATGCAAAAGTGACAATAGAATAAATTAATAATTGTCACTTATTTTGATTTATTGGTATGAATACATACGTTTAAAAAAATAGAATTAAAAATGTAATATAATATTACACTGTCAAAAATGTCAGAATGAACCCTTGTAAAGCATGATAAAAATGTCATTGATAAAGGGATCCCAGGAATTTGAAGCTTAATAAGGTTTAACTATAACCTGTTTTTTTTATATATAATTATTTTATCATGCAAATATCCCATCAATTAAGAGATATCACAACTTAAACTTTTTTATTTCCCAGGGCTTGTTAAAAAAATACAGTTATGTATAAAAGGTGTGTTCATCTCAAGATAGGAACAATGTTAGTCGAGTTGATAGTGTTTTAGTTTCAATGTGGAAACTTATGAAGAGGTCCTCACTAACAAGACAAATTGACAAGGCAATATATTATCAATAGTAATATTATTTAAGAAGAAAGCCCTGTTTTGCAAATGTATTCTAAAAGAAACACCCATTTCCCTTGTGACCCAATCTCAGATAAGTGCAAGACAATAGACAGATGATAATGTAAGTAAGGGAAACAAAGAAATCAGGTCAGCCCTGATGATTTTGTCTGCAGACCTAATTGTTCATTGTAGTTTAGACCTGCCCTGTTTTGTGGATGAACCACGCCACACAATGATGGAGGTGCACAAAACAGATTTTAAAATGGCAGTGCAGAAGATGACTAATAGCTCCAGTGGAAGGTTGTATTTCCTGAGTTGCTGCGCCTTTTTTTGAACAGTGTCTATGTGTGAAGACCACAAAACCTGAGAAATGGCTGTTCCGAGGAAGCAGAAGTGATCCAGAGTGTTCCAGAGTGTTGCTTAGTATAGTGTGTGTGTGTGTGTGTGTGGGGGGGGGGGGGCATTGTCGGGGGTACTCTCTGCAAGCACATCATCTCCACTGTCTTGAGCGATTTAAGCTCCAAGTGGTTCTGACTACACAAGTGGACCAGCTAATCCACCAGCCATCCTCGGTTTAACCAGTGTCAGTGAAGTTGTCTGCAAACTACAGGAGTTTCACACACGGGTTTGCTGAGGTGCAGTCATTGTGTACAGAAAGAAGAGGAGTGGGCAAAGACCACACTCCTTGGAGGTGACAGTGCCGATGGTTTTTTGAGCTGGAGAAGACGCTTCCCAGTCTCACTTGTTGTTGTTGGTGAGTCAGAAAGCAGATAATCCGTTTACAGGTTGAGACTGGCATTGGGAGCTGATTGAGCATCTGGCGGAGAATGTCTTGGGTTCAAGGCTGAGCTGAAGTCCACAAATTAGATCCTAGTGCACTTTCCTGGGTTGTTGAGGTGGTGCAGGATGACATGTAGTCCCATTTGGACTGTATTATAATGTTTATTTGCCCAGTAACCAAAATGCAGGGGGCTTGTGGTCTCCTACAGATACTTCAGGACCAGTCTTACCAAATTATTTCATGACCACAGACATCAGAGCTACAGCCATGTAGTCATTTACTGAATTGAATTATATTTTCAAAAGGTACTGTGATGTGATCCTATTACATATCTCAAATATCTGTGATGGTAACCTATAAGCAATAAAGTCAAATAAAAAAAAGAAGTAAAAACATCAAACCTTTATTGGATGTGTAAAGTTATCAATACCTAACAAGAAACTCATTGCACTCATGTGGTTTTCTGAATATACTTTACTTATTATTACTGAACCCATCTCATACTTGTACGAGCAGAATGCTGTCCAAGACTATACTAGGATCCAGTATCATTGTTGATTTACACTGACTAAGAACTTAAAGACTGTTTAGATAAAGTGCAATTTCTTATGGCAACTAAGCCTGCAGTGTCATGAACCAGACAGTGGACCCTTGATTCAACCCAGACACAGAGTTGCATTTAAAGCCAGTTTATTCCAGGCAATAGCAAGAGCAGTCTGAAGTCTGGTTTTTCTTGGAAAATCCACAAGGTCCATGTGGCCATATTACATAATTTTGGCTAGCACGACCCTCAGCGAGTCTAAAAGTTTCCGCCTCCACGCACATATGCAGACAGTACTATGTGAAAAAACGTGGCGGATGAGCAAGGGCTTCTTCTGACAGAGGTTCGTAATATAGACATCTTTATGAGCGGCCCATAAAGATAACCATGATCATCAAATTATTAGCAATTCCTGGACGGAAAAAGGCCATCACCCTTGGAAGAAAGTAAGAGGCTATAAATGTTGGAAACAACAGTTTTTTTCTACTTGTACGTGTAGTGAATTGTAACACATTTGGGGGTAGAAACACAACGCTGCACTCTAGAATCTAGGAGAATAAAGCTTCTTCAGAGAAAAGCCGTATGGAGCATAAATGCTGCAAACGTGGTGTCCACACATCTCATTTAAGCCCGAAACGTATGGGTGTCAAGCATAACCAGTCTTTCCTCACTGCAAAGTGTCAGGTAGAATGACAGAGCCTTGATCAGAATCCAGTGGACAAGCAAGGGTCATGCACTGGTAATCAGAGATGAGCAGATGATCCAAAGCATTAAGGCAAGTCTCGTAAGTCAATGCATAGAATCAAGATCGAGGTCCAGAGAGAAGAAGCTTGGTATAAGTGCGTCAAGGGCCAGGCATGGAAAACCAGGAGACATGATTGAGTTACGAACGTGGTGATAAATCAAAAGCATGGAAGGAATGCTGGACATCTACGAACAAAGCTTTTGATCATCTGGTGCGAACTTGGTGGGAGGTGGAGAGCTTAAATAGTGCAGGAAACAGGTGTGAAACATAAGGGCGATTGCAGCAGAGCAGGCAATGTGGTGCGGTGCAGAGAGAAAAACGGCACAAATACTGACATGCAAAGGCAATTGAACTACAGAAGACCGTTGCAGTGCAGAGAAAAACATTTTCCCCCGAGAAACATGATTTACTACATACTACATCACAAACAGGACAAACTGCTATGTTGTTATGTAGTACTGTTGTTGAAATTATTGGGGAGAAGAAAACCCACCCAAATGACTCTCTTTGTAAGCACAAATAACAGATCATGTTTTTTCAGTCTGATAGAAAAATATTTTCTACATGAATTAAAATAAAAGCAAACAAAAAAAGCTAACATGTTTTCTTGAACATTAGTTATAATGGTTTTTAATTCTTATTTTTTTTCCTAAAATAAACAGTTAGTAGATGATGAACCAATAACATCTGAACATGTATTATGTTATCCCGATATTGCTGAAGCCCTGACTTCTCAACATTGGCCCCTTACCTTAGTGTATAGAGTATTCTTCCGTCATTCCAGATCCTGAGCATGCGATTGGGTTGTGGTGATCCAATGGGCGTCGGCTTTCTTTGAATCCGAAAAAAAGTGGTCTGGGATCCATATCTTCCCAACCATGTTGCTGTTGAGACGAAGAACTTTCATCGTGCTGTTGAATTTTAAACCTCCTGTCGTACCAGGTCTGAGCAAAAAATATGTCGATGGTGTATTCCTGACATAAACATAAAAAAATACATTGACATGTTTAAGCTCCAACCAACATGTAAATTTGCAGCAATATGTTACATGTAACGTGATTTTTTTGACAAACTGACAATGCTGTGTTGCAGACTTTCCCATTCATTGCCCATTCATTAAGTAAACACCCACTGCGGTACTCAAAGCTGCCTTGGTAGCAGGAATTTTGTGGCCCACAGGCCTTTCAATTGAACAATTTTTGGCACTCATGGCAAAACCTTTGGACACCACCTGTCTAGAGGAAAGATTATATAGATATTTGGTCTCTGCCCATCTTAAGGAATATGATTTAGAAAAAAACCTTAAGAGAATCTATACTTTTATTCTCTAATATGACATAGCTCTTACAATACACCAAGTCAGCCTCTGATATATAACTGTACAACTATTTTCTAAGTATGAATGGGACAAATAAGTATAGCAACAGCAAAACTGTCACAAAAATAATAGCAATAATTCAAGTGGGATGGGAGGGCACTTGTCTATTTTCTAATTGAGTGGGTGGGGGGGGGGCTAACTCTACCACACTTTGAATCACATTAGAACTTTAATCAATACTAAGCTATCACATTTCAGTAGCAGCAGGACTAATTGTTTGAAATTAAGGTAATTAGGCAATATAATACATTTTTATTAAAATGTATGTGTAAGTACCATGAAACTGTGGTACATTTGCTAAAGTTTATCATGCTGTAAAAACCCTGTACCTAGGTGAGTAAGAGAGAGATGGAGCTGGAGGATCTGACAAAGCAGAAACTCAAGTTGGTTCAGAGAAAATTAATTGCAGCGTCTGACTCAGAAATGCCCTGCTTCCAGTGGTATCCCTGGTGGTTCTAGTATTGAAAGCTGATGGATCAAAGGTGGTTCAGAGACTTTGAATATCTCCTCCCATTCCTCCCTTACCGTCTCCACTTAGGCACAGTAGGCAGTGGTACTCAGAGTTAGACCTTAAGCACTTTTCCTTAGGCTCCTGTGAAGCTGATGAACTTTTAATGTACATTAGACTTAAATCAGTTTCACTAGTATTGTGAATGTGCAGCTCCCAAGTCATAAACTTTCCCTTTGAAGCCTAAAGGAGTAGATATAGAGCAGAATTTGCATTAGCATCTAACTTTTCAGATTTGTCTTTTTGCCAAATTAAATCATTAATAAATCTTAATACGTGTACTGATATATGTAATGCTCATTTGGTTGTCAGTTCTTATGTAGTTTATTATAATTTTTTTGCTTTCATTTAGGTGTCATTGTTAAAGGGTCAAACATAAATGTCTTTAATTGTAAAAAAATTACAAAAATCCTCTTATTCTTCTTTGAAAGGGTGATAAAAAGTTACTCATTGCAGTGAATAATGAATCATCCTTCAGACCGATTTTGATAGGTTGCGATACGGAATGGTTTCTAACCTCAGTATAGTTCAACAAAACATATATATGCTACATGATACTGAATTTTTTTTAATTTTTGTTAGGAATATTGTTGGAAAAAAGACCACATTGTTGTTCTGGGCCAGAAATTGTAATTCTTAACAGAGCAGGTAAAATATTGTTTTACTGAAGGATTACCACTTGCTGGTTTGGCAGCAGTCTTCAGATGTTCAGATGGCAAAAGTGATAGAGGAAATACCAAGGAAATAGAAAATAAATTTGTGGTCTTATAAAACAAGAGTTCACGAGGGGTGGAAAAATGGGGATCTGTGTGGAAGAGGACAAAGGCATTGTAACTTTCTTACACAGCTTTGCCGAAATATGAAGTCAAAATCCATGCCAAAAGGGTTCTAACTGAAATTGGAAAAATACTTTAACTAGAGAGCATTCTCCTTTTTGTCTAAAGGGACAAACAGGCACTAAGGAAAGTATGAGTAATACTTCAGCATCTTTATGAGGGCTCAGTCACACACGTGGGAATGTTTGAAGAGTAGTGTTTTTTTTTTCTTTTAACTGTTGGACATATCCAAGAGCAGCTAAGCACTGCCAA
>NW_023397348.1:0-39185 GCF_011125445.2 Fundulus heteroclitus | reverse complement strand
CTCGCTCAATTTTCAACCTATCCACATGAATTATACATCAAAACGTAGGGAATTTCTTTGTCTGGATTCGGAAAATTGTAACCATCATTGATTGTGGGATTTATAGATTTTTCGCAAATCACCTCAGAGCGACACTAACACCCAACCTTCCCCAGTCATTTCCTATGGAGCGGTTTTCAAAATGACACCTGGAAATCCAAAACATCACATGTAGTTACATACTGTCACTACTCCTAAAACCGTTTCATGTACAGGCACGAGACTTTCATCACACATTCATGTCCAGACCCTTCTGGCGCTCACAAAAGAGAAATTGTGTCGATAAATGTTACGGTTTTGCCGGCAGGAAACAATTGTTCGGGAGTAGCGTTTTGGGAAAATGCTAAAACAAGATCAGAACTTCAATCTCCCCAAATGAGGCACTTTCTACATCGTCCGCTACTGCCTAAAAACCGTTTTATGTACAGGCATGAGACTTTCACACATGAATGTCCCGAACCTTCTGGCACTCATAAAAAAGGAATTTTGTGGATAACTGTTACGGTTTTTTTCCGCAGGAAACAATTTGTTTCGGGAGTAGCGAATGTGCAAAATCCTTAAAACGCTTTGGAGCTTCATTCTTCCACATCATCCACTTTTACAAATCGTCGCTTGTGCCTACACCGATTTTTGTACAAACCTAAAAATGAACTCCATAGTCTCAAAAAGCCTGCTGATACTCAGAGTGAAAGAAGTATTTTGATATCTCTTATACTTTTTCAGCTACAGCGATTGTTCGGGACCGTTTGTAGAGGATTTCTCATATTTCATAAAAATCCTCTTTATATCATAATTTTTTACGGCCTAAATTAAATATTTCTAGCAAAAAAACCGATAGTTTTTTCTTGTTCTCCTATCCGTTACGAACTAAACGCTGAAAAAATTATGTCTCTATAGTCTATCCATTACAGAACAGGAGATATGGAGCGTTGTGTGAGGGGAAAGTTCTCCATTCTCTATTTCAATGAGGCAGAGTCTGACAAAGTCTCTGCACTTCGGGAGACTGGCCGCTGCAGCTGTGTCAGTGAGTTTCCATGACGACGGAAACTCCTGAGGGCCATAGGGAGAATCTCCATTGAGATACAATGGCAACTTTCGACGCCTGCTGCAGCGGCTAGGATTAATGTAGCAATCTGAAATTCGCACAGTCACTATCCCTCTTGACATTTTAAAATTTTCAAGTGACTTTCAGCGATAATGTCACTTTCTTCTGTCCCATTTTGGATGTCACACTGCTTTCCTATTGGGCCTTTGCTTCCAACAGGACCTGGCATGATGCCCATACCCGACCCAATTGGCCAATACAACGCACCCCCCACCTGTGGGAAATGGAGCTACTGACCATTTTGGTCAAATGTTGAGTTCTGGGCCCAGATGTGGTGAGGCTGAGTTGCTAAAGGAGGCCAATCTGACCCATGAACTTTGGTCACGTTTGGTGACATTAAGTATTGGCACCCCCTTTTTCATCAGGCACTTCCCAGTACAGGATTGGACCAAACTGACAGAGTACAATCACCCGGTGATACTGAACACAACCATGCTAGCGGCTAACGGTTAGCATGTTGCTAACCAGATAGCTTTAGAAAGGTCCTACCAACTTCTGCTTAGCCGGGGTTGCTCTGCCTTTACAGACAAATAGAGGGCTACAGCTGTGAGGGAGTCTCCATGACAACCCTTTTAGCCAGAGGCTTCTAGGAGGTCCATTGACTTAACATGGCATCTTTCGAAGGGCACTGTGGGTGCTGTGAAGACCGTAGGAAGCTGAAATTCGCAGTGTTACTCCCCGTTAGTATTTTTGACGGTACCACGAGGCAGGCACCTTGCTAAATTTCTTCAGAATTTTTTTAGTTGTTCTTAATCTTCAAATTCTTCAATTTTTTTAAATTTTCTAATTTTTCAAATTCCTTCAAATTTGTTCAAATTCTCCAAATTTCTTCAAATTTTTTAAATTCTTCAAGTTTGTCAAATTGTTCAAATTTTTCAAATTCCTTCAAACTTTTTCAAATTCTCCAAATTTCTTCAAATGTTTCAAATTCTTCAAATTTTTCAAATTCTTCAAATTTCTTCAAATTTTTCAAACTTCAAAATCCTTCAAATTCTTCTATTTCTTTCAATTCTTCAAACTTTTTCAAATTCTTCAAATCTGATTTCAATGTTTTCTGCATCTTCTGCTCAATCATTCTGCAGATTAGCATTCTCACTGCTGTTTCGCAGGAACAGCCTTTTCTAGTCAAGTGAGAATGCTATACAGCATTCTCACTTATTGTTTTCCTGTTTTTCTTTACTTTTTATTATTATTATTCCGTACGTTTTTCGACGCCTAACTCGTTCCGCATTTTTCAACCGATTTCAACCATTCTGGTATCAAAACGTTCAGCTCCTTCAGGACATTACTGCTATGACTTTTGGTAATTATAACTTTTATAATATTTAAAAATATTCAACTTTTTGTGAGTTTTTTGCTCTCATTCAAATGAATGGAGAATCCTTCAAATTCTTCAAATATTTCAGCTTTTTGACAGCTTACTGCTTCAGCCTACTTTCAGCTAGAAACGCCATTCAACTTTTAAAATGTAGTGATATCTTTCAGCTATTATGGTATAGTTCAGCTTTTTCATATCTTTTACCATTTTCATATAGTACCTCCTTAAAATAATTTTGGCTTTTCAAGAAATTCAGCAAATAACATGCGTTGCTATGGTTGTCAAGGAGCCTCTGTTAGAGTGCGCACTCTAGAAATTCAACAAATTCTTCTTCTCCGAACAACTTCTTCTCACTCGCTCAATTTTCAACCTATCCACATAAATTATACATCAAAACGTAGGAATTTTTGTCTGGATTCGGAAAATGTAACCATCATTGGTGTGGGATTTATAGATTTTTCGCAAATCACCTCAGAGCGACACTAACCCGAAACCTTCCCCATTCATTTCCTATGGAGCGGTTTTCAAAAATGACACCTGGAAATCCAAAACATCACATGTATTTACATCGTCACTACTCCTAAAACCGTTTCATGTACAGGCACGAGACTTTCACACATTCATGTCCAGACCCTTCTGGCGCTCACAAAAGAGAAATTTTGTCGATAAATGTTACGGTTTTGCCGCAGGAACAATTTGTTCGGGAGTAGCGTTTTGGGAAAATGCTAAAACAGGATCAGACTTCAATCTCCCCAAATGAGGCACTTTTCTACATCGTCGCTACTCCTAAACCGTTTTATGTACAGGCATGAGACTTTCACACATGAATGTCCCGACCCTTCTGGCACTCATAAAAAAGGAATTTTGTGGATAACTGTTACGGTTTTTCCGCAGGAACAATTTGTTCGGGAGTAGCGAATGTGCAAAAATCCTTAAAACGCTTGGAGCTTCATTCTTCCACATCATCCACTTTTTACATCGTCGCTGTGCCTACACCGATTTTTGTACAAACCTAAAAATGAACTCCATAGTCCTCAAAAGCCTGCTGATACTCAGAGTGAAAGAATTATTTTGATATCTCTTATACTTTTTCAGCTACAGCGATTTGTTCGGGACCGTTTGTAGAGGATTTCTCAAATTTCATAAAAATCCTCTTTATATCATAATTTTTTACGCCTAAATTAAAATATTTCTAGCAAAAACCGATAGTTTTTCTTGTTCTCCTATCCGTTTACGAACCAAACGCTGAAAAAATTTTGTCTCTACCATTTACAGAACAGGAGATATGGAGCGTTGTTTGAGGCAAAGTTCTCCATTCTATTTCAATGAGGCAGAGGTCTGACAAAGTCTCTGCACTTCGGGAGACTGGCCGCTGCAGCTGTGTCAGTGAGTTTCCATGACGACGGAACTCTGAGGGCCAGAGGGAGAATCTCCATTGAGATACAATGGCAACTTTCAAACATCCACTGCAGTGGCTGTGATTAATGTAGGAGCCTGAAATTCGCACAGTCACTTCCTCTTAACATTTTAAAAATTTTCAAGTGACTTTCAGCCATGTGTCAGTTTTCTGTCCCATTTTGGATGTCACATGCTTTCCTATTGGGCCTTTGCTTCCAACAGGACCTGGCATGATGCCCAGACACGACCCAATTGGCCAATACAGCACCCCCCACATGTGGGAAATGGCGCTACTGACCATTTTGGTCAAATGTTGAGTTCTTGGCCCAGATGTGGTGAGGCTGAGTTGCTAAAGGAGGCCAATCTGACCCATGAACTTTGGTCACGTTTGGTGACATTAAGTATTGGCACCCCTTTTTGAGGCACTTCCCAGTACAGGATTTGGACCAAACTGACAGAGTACAATCACCCGGTGATACTGAACACAACCATGCTAGCGGCTAACGGTTAGCATGTTGCTAACCAGAAGTAGCTTTAGAAAGGTCCTACCAACTTCTGCTTAGCCGGGGTTGTTCTGCCTTTACAGACAAATAGAGGGCTACAGCTGTGAGGGAGTCTCCATGACAACCCTTTTAGCCAGAGGCTTCTAGGAGGTCCATTGACTTAACATGGCACCTTTCGAAGAGCACTGTGGGTGCTGTGAAGACCGTAGGAAGCTGAAATTCGCAGTGTTACTCCCCGTTAGTATTTTTGACGGTACCACGAGGCAGGCGCCTTGCTAAATTTCTTCAGAATTTTTTTAGTTGTTCTTAATCTTCAAATTCTTAAATTTTTTTTAAATTTTTCAAATTTTTCAAATTCCTTCAAATTTGTTCAAATTCTCTAAATTTCTTCTAAATTTTTTAAATTCTTCAAGTTTGTCAAATTGTTCAAATTTTTCAAATTCCTTCAAATTTTTTCAAATTCTCTAAATTTCTTCTAAATTTTTAAATTCTTCAAGTTTGTCAAATTCTTCAAATTCCTTCAAATTTTTTGAAAATTTTCAAATATTTCAAATTTCTTCAAATTTTTCAAATTCCTTCAAACTTTTTCAAATTCTCCAAATTTCTTCAAATGTTTCAAATTCTTCACATTTTTCAAATTCTTCAAATTTCTTCAAATTTTTCAAACTTCAAAATCCTTCAAATTCTTCTATTTCTTTCAATTCTTCAAACTTTTTCAAATTCTTCAAATCTGATTTCAATGTTTTCTGCATCTTCTGCTCAATCATTCTGCAGATTAGCATTCTCACTGCTGTTTCGCAGGAACAGCCTTTTCTAGTCAAGTGAGAATGCTATACAGCATTCTCACTTATTGTTTTCCTGTTTTTCTGTATTTTCAAGTGAGAATGCTATACAGCATTCTCACTTATTAAGTTCCTTCAGGTCTTGATTATTATTCCGTACGTTTTTCGGCATCTAACTACTCCTGCATACTTCAACCGATTTAAACAATTTTTGTATCAAAACGTTCAGCTCGTTCACGACATTACTGCTATGTCTTTTTGTAATTATAACTTTTATAATATTTAAAATATTTAACTTTTTGTGCGTTTTTTGCTCTCATTGAAAATGAATGGAAAATCCTTCGAATTCTTCAAATATTTCAACTTTTTGACATCTTACTGCTTCAGCCTACTTTCAGCTATAAACGTTATTCAACTTTTAAAATGTAGTAATATCTTTTCGCTATTATAGTATGTTTCAGCTTTTTCATATCTTTCACCATTTTCGTATAGTACGTCTTTAAAATAATTTTGGCTTTTCAAGAAATTCAGCAAATAACATGCGTTGCTATGGTCGTCAAGGAGGCTCTTTTAGAGTGCGCACTCTAGAAATTCAACAAATTCCTCTTCTCCGAACAACTTTCTCTCACTCGCTCAAATTTCACCCTATCCACATAAATTATACATCAAAACGTAGGAATTTTTGTCTGGATTCGGAAAATGTAACCATCATTGGTGTGGGATTTATAGATTTTTCGCAAATCACCTCAGAGCGACACTAACCCGAAACCTTCCCCATTCATTTCCTATGGAGCGGTTTTCAAAAATGACACCTGGAAATCCAAAACATCACATGTTTTCGCATCGTCGCTACTCCTAAACCGTTTCATGTACTGGCATGAGACTTTCACACATTCATGTCCCGACCCTTCTGGCGCTCACAAAAGAGAAATTGTGTCGATAAATGTTACGGTTTTGCCGCAGGAACAATTTGTTCGGGAGTAGCGTTTTGGGAAAATGCTAAAACAGGATCAGACTTCAATCTCCCCAAATGAGGCACTTTTCTACATCGTCGCTACTCCTAAACCGTTTTATGTACAGGCATGAGACTTTCACACATGAATGTCCCGACCCTTCTGGCACTCATAAAAAAGGAATTTTGTGGATAGCTGTTACGGTTTTTCCGCAGGAACAATTTGTTCGGGAGTAGCGAATGTGCAAAATCCTTAAAACGCTTTGGAGCTTCATTCTTCCACATCATCCACTTTTTACATCATCGCTGTGCCTACACCGATTTTTTTACAAACCTAAAAATGAACTCCATAGTCCTCAAAAGCCTGCTGATACTCAGAGTGAAAGAATTATTTTGATATCTCTTATACTTTTTCAGCTACAGCGATTTGTTCGGGACCGTTTGTAGAGGATTTCTCAAATTTCATAAAAATCCTCTTTATATCATAATTTTTTACACCTAAATTAAAATATTTCTAGCAAAAACCGATAGTTTTTCTTGTTCTCCTATCCGTTAG
The DNA here is from genome assembly GCF_011125445.2 of Fundulus heteroclitus. Taxonomy (NCBI): domain Eukaryota; kingdom Metazoa; phylum Chordata; class Actinopteri; order Cyprinodontiformes; family Fundulidae; genus Fundulus; species Fundulus heteroclitus. The sequence goes on along the minus strand of NW_023397348.1, from coordinate 32,532 downwards.
GAACTAAACGCTGAAAAAATTACATCTCTACCTTTTACGGAACAGGAGATATGGAGCGTTGTTTGAGGCAAAGTATTCCATTCTATTTCAATGAGGCAGAGTCTGACAAAGTCTCTGCACTTCTGTGGACTGGCCCGCTGCAGCTGTGTCAGTGAGTTTCCATGACGACGGAACTCTGAGGGCCAGAGGGAGAATCTCCATTGAGATACAATGGCAACATTCGACGCCCGCTGCAGCGGCTATGATTAATGTAGCAATCTGAAATTCGCACAGTCACTTCCTCTTGACATTTTAAAATTTTCAAGTGACTTTCAGCGATATGTCACTTTTCTGTCCCATTTTGGATGTCACATGCTTTCCTATTGGGCCTTTGCTTCCAACAGGACCTGGCATGATGCCCAGACATGACCCAATTGGCCAATACAGCATCACCCACATGTGGGAAATGGAGCTACTGACCATTTTGGTCAAATGTTGAGTTCTGGGCCCAGATGTGGTGAGGCTGAGTTTCTAAAGGAGGCCAATCTGACCCATGAACTTTGGTCACGTTTGGTGACATTAAGTATTGGCACCCCTTTTTGAGGCACTTCCCAGTACAGGATTTGGACCAAACTGACAGAGTACAATCACCCGGTGATACTGAACACAACCATGCTAGCGGCTAACGGTTAGCATGTTGCTAACCAGAAGTAGCTTTAGAAAGGTCCTACCAACTTCTGCTTTGCCGGGGTTGTTCTGCCTTTACAGACAAATAGAGGGCTACAGCTGTGAGGGAGTCTCCATGACAACCCTTTTAGCCAGAGGCTTCTAGGAGGTCCATTGACTTAACATGGCACCTTTCGAAGGCTACTGCGGGTGCTGTGAAGACCGTAGGAAGCTGAAATTCGCAGTGTTACTACCTGTTAGTATTTTTGACGGTACCACGAGGCAGGTGCCTTGCTAAATTTCTTCAGAATTTTTTTAGTTGTTCTTAATCTTCAAATTCTTCAATTTTTTTAAATTTTCAAATTTTTCAAATTCCTTCAAATTTGTTCAAATTCTCCAAATTTCTTCAAAATTTTTAAATTCTTCAAATTTGTCAAATTCTTCAAATTTTTCAAATTCCTTCAAATTTTTTGAAAATTTTCAAATATTTCAAATTTCTTCAAATTCTTCAAATTTTTCAAATTCCTTCAAATTTTTTCAAATTCTCCATATTTCTTCAAATTCTTCAAATTTCTTCAAACTCTTCAAATTCCTTCAAATTCTATTTCTTTCAATTTTTCAAACTTTTTCAAATTCTTCAAATCCCTTCAAATTTTTAAATTTTTTCAAATTCTTCAAATCTGATTTCAATGTTTTCTGCATCTTCTGCTCAATCATTCTGCAGATTAGCATTCTCACTGCTGTTTCGCAGGAACAGCCTTTTCTAGTTATTATTATTATTATTCCGTACGTTTTTCGACTTCTAACTAGTTCCGCATTTTTCAACCGATTTCAACCATTCTGGTATCAAAACGTTCAGCTCCTTCAGGACATTACTGCTAAGACTTTTTGTAATTATAACCTTTATAATATTTAAAATATTTAACTTTTTGTGCGTTTTTTGCTCTCATTGAAATTGAATGGAGAATCCTTCAAATTCTTCAAATATTTCAGCTTTTTGACATCTTACTGCTTCAGCCTACTTTCAGCTAGAAACGTCATTCAACTTTTGAAATGTAGTGATATCTTTTGGCTATTATGGTATGTTTCAGCTTTTTCATATCTTTCACCATTTTCGTATAGTACGTCTTTAAAATAATTTTGGTTTTTCAAGAAATTCAGCAAATAACATGCGTTGCTATGGTCGTCAAGGAGCCTCGTTTAGAGTGCGCACTCTAGAAATTCAACAAATTCTTCTTCTCCGAACAACTTCTTCTCACTCGCTCAATTTTCAACCTATCCACATAAATTATACATCAAAACGTAGGAATTTTTGTCTGGATTCGGAAAATGTAACCATCATTGGTGTGGGATTTATAGATTTTTCGCAAATCACCTCAGAGCGACACAAACCCGAAACCTTCCCCATTCATTTCCTATGGAGCGGTTTTCAAAAATGACACCTGGAAATCCAAAACATCACATGTATTTACATCGTCACTACTCCTAAACCGTTTCATGTACAGGCACGAGACTTTCACACATTCATGTCCAGACCCTTCTGGCGCTCACAAAAGAGAAATTTTGTCGATAAATGTTACGGTTTTGCCGCAGGAACAATTTGTTCGGGAGTAGCGTTTTGGGAAAATGCTAAAAAGGGATCAGACTTCAATCTCCCCAAATGAGGCACTTTTCTACATCGTCGCTACTCCTAAACCGTTTTATGTACAGGCATGAGACTTTCACACATGAATGTCCCGACCCTTCTGGCACTCATAAAAAAGGAATTTTGTGGATAACTGTTACGGTTTTTCCGCAGGAACAATTTGTTCGGGAGTAGCGAATGTGCAAAATCCTTAAAACGCTTTAGAGCTTCATTCTTCTACATCAACCACTTTTTACATCGTCGCTGTGCCTACATCGATTTTTGTACAAACCTAAAAATGAACTCCATAGTCCTCAAAAGCCTGCTGATACTCAGAGTGAAAGAATTATTTTGATATCTCTTATACTTTTTCAGCTACAGCGATTTGTTCGGGACCGTTTGTAGAGGATTTCTCAAATTTCATAAAAATCCTCTTTATATCATAATTTTTTACGCCTAAATTAAAAAATTTCTAGCAAAAACCGATAGTTTTTCTTGTTCTCCTATCCGTTACGAACTAAACGCTGAAAAAATTATGTCTCTACCATTTACAGAACAGGAGATATGGAGCGTTGTTTGAGGCAAAGTTCTCCATTCTATTTCAATGAGGCAGAGTCTGACAAAGTCTCTGCACTTCGGGAGACTGGCCGCTGCAGCTGTGTCAGTGAGTTTCCATGACGACGGAACTCTGAGGGCCAGAGGGACACGCTCCATTCGGATAGAATAGCAACTTTCAACATCCACTGCAGTGGCTGTGATTAATGTAGGAGCCTGAAATTCGCACAGTCACTTCCTCTTAACATTTTAAAATTTTCAAGTGACTTTCAGCCATGTGTCAGTTTTCTGTCCCATTTTGGATGTCACATGCTTTCCTATTGGGCCTTTGCTTCCAACAGGACCTGGCATGATGCCCAGACACGACCCAATTGGCCAATACAGCACCCCCCACATGTGGGAAATGGCGCTACTGACCATTTTGGTCAATTGTTGAGTTCTTGGCCCAGATTTGGTGAGGCTGAGTTGCTAAAGGAGGCCAATCTGACCCATGAACTTTGGTCACGTTTGGTGACATTAAGTATCGGCACCCCTTTTTGAGGCACTTCCCAGTACAGGATTTGGACCAAACTGACAGAGTACAATCACCCGGTGATACTGAACACAACCATGCTAGCGGCTAACGGTTAGCATGTTGCTAACCAGAAGTAGCTTTAGAAAGGTCCTACCAACTTCTGCTTAGCCGGGGTTGTTCTGCCTTTACAGACAAATAGAGGGCTACAGCTGTGAGGGAGTCTCCATGACAACCCTTTTAGCCAGAGGCTTCTAGGAGGTCCATTGACTTAACATGGCACCTTTCGAAGGGCACTGTGGGTGCTGTGAAGACCGTAGGAAGCTGAAATTCACAGTGTTACTCCCCGTTAGTATTTTTGACGGTACCACGAGGCAGGCGCCTTGCTAAATTTCTTCAGAATTTTTTTAGTTGTTCTTAATCTTCAAATTCTTCAATTTTTTTTTAATTTTTCAAATTTTTCAAATTCCTTCAAATTTGTTCAAATTCTCTAAATTTCTTCTAAATTTTTAAATTCTTCAAGTTTGTCAAATTCTTCAAATTTTTCAAATTCCTTCAAATTTTTTGAAAATTTTTTAAATTTCTTCAAATTTTTCAAATTCCTCCAAACTTTTTCAAATTCTCCAAATTTCTTCAAATTTTTCAAATTCTTCAAATTTTTCAAATTCTTCAAATTTTTCAAATTTTTCAAACTTCAAAATCCTTCAAATTTTTCTATTTCTTTCAATTCTTCAAACTTTTTCAAATTCTTCAAATCTGATTTCAATGTTTTCTGCATCTTCTGCTCAATCATTCTGCAGATTAGCATTCTCACTGCTGTTTCGCAGGAACAGCCTTTTCTAGTTATCAAGTGAGAATGCTATACAGCATTCTCACTTATTGTTTTCCTGTTTTTCTTTATTTTTATTATTATTATTATTATTATTCCGTACGTTTTCTGACTTCTAACTACTTCTGCATTTTTCAACCGATTTCAACCATTCTGGTATCAAAACGTTCAGCTCCTTCAGGACATTACTGCTAAGACTTTTGGTAATTATAACTTTTATAATATTTAAAATATTCAACTTTTTGTAACTTTTTTGCTCTCATTCAAATGAATGGAGAATCCTTCAAATTCTTCAAATATTTCAGCTTTTTGACAGCTTACTGCTTCAGCCTACTTTCAGCTAGAAACGCCATTCAACTTTTAAAATGTAGTGATATCTTTCAGCTATTATGGTATAGTTCAGCTTTTTCATATCTTTTACCATTTTCATATAGTACCTCCTTAAAATAATTTTGGCTTTTCAAGAAATTCAGCAAATAACATGCGTTGCTATGGTTGTCAAGGAGCCTCTGTTAGAGTGCGCACTCTAGAAATTCAACAAATTCTTCTTCTCCGAACAACTTCTTCTCACTCGCTCAATTTTCAACCTATCCACATAAATTATACATCAAAACGTAGGAATTTTTGTCTGGATTCGGAAAATGTAACCATCATTGGTGTGGGATTTATAGATTTTTCGCAAATCACCTCAGAGCGACACTAACCCGAAACCTTCCCCATTCATTTCCTATGGAGCGGTTTTCAAAAATGACACCTGGAAATCCAAAACATCACATGTATTTACATTGTCACTACTCCTAAACCGTTTCATGTACAGGCACGAGACTTTCACACATTCATGTCCAGACCCTTCTGGCGCTCACAAAAGAGAAATTTTGTCGATAAATGTTACGGTTTTGCCGCAGGAACAATTTGTTCGGGAGTAGCGTTTTGGGAAAATGCTAAAACAGGATCAGACTTCAATCTCCCCAAATGAGGCACTTTTCTACATCGTCGCTACTCCTAAACCGTTTTATGTACAGGCATGAGACTTTCACACATGAATGTCCCGACCCTTCTGGCACTCATAAAAAAGGAATTTTGTGGATAACTGTTACGGTTTTTCCGCAGGAACAATTTGTTCGGGAGTAGCGAATGTGCAAAATCCTTAAAACGCTTTGGAGCTTCATTCTTCCACATCATCCACTTTTTACATCGTCGCTGTGCCTACACCGATTTTTGTACAAACCTAAAAATGAACTCCATAGTCCTCAAAAGCCTGCTGATACTCAGAGTGAAAGAATTATTTTGATATCTCTTATACTTTTTCAGCTACAGCGATTTGTTCGGGACCGTTTGTAGAGGATTTCTCAAATTTCATAAAAATCCTCTTTATATCATAATTTTTTACGCCTAAATTAAAATATTTCTAGCAAAAACCGATAGTTTTTCTTGTTCTCCTATCTGTTACGAACTAAACGCTGAAAAAATTATGTCTCTACCATTTACAGAACAGGAGATATGGAGCGTTGTTTGAGGCAAAGTTCTCCATTCTATTTCAATGAGGCAGAGTCTGACAAAGTCTCTGCACTTCGGGAGACTGGCCGCTGCAGCTGTGTCAGTGAGTTTCCATGACGACGGAACTCTGAGGGCCAGAGGGACACGCTCCATTCGGATAGAATAGCAACTTTCAACATCCACTGCAGTGGCTGTGATTAATGTAGGAGCCTGAAATTCGCACAGTCACTTCCTCTTAACATTTTAAAATTTTCAAGTGACTTTCAGCCATGTGTCAGTTTTCTGTCCCATTTTGGATGTCACATGCTTTCCTATTGGGCCTTTGCTTCCAACAGGACCTGGCATGATGCCCAGACACGACCCAATTGGCCAATACAGCACCCCCCACATGTGGGAAATGGAGCTACTGACCATTTTGGTCAAATGTTGAGTTCTTGGCCCAGATGTGGTGAGGCTGCGTTGCTAAAGGAGGCCAATCTGACCCATGAACTTTGGTCACGTTTGGTGACATTAAGTATTGGCACCCCTTTTTGAGGCACTTCCCAGTACAGGATTTGGACCAAACTGACAGAGTACAATCACCCGGTGATACTGAACACAACCATGCTAGCGGCTAACGGTTAGCATGTTGCTAACCAGAAGTAGCTTTAGAAAGGTCCTACCAACTTCTGCTTAGCCGGGGTTGTTCTGCCTTTACAGACAAATAGAGGGCTACAGCTGTGAGGGAGTCTCCATGACAACCCTTTTAGCCAGAGGCTTCTAGGAGGTCCATTGACTTAACATGGCACCTTTCGAAGAGCACTGTGGGTGCTGTGAAGACCGTAGGAAGCTGAAATTTGCAGTGTTACTCCCCGTTAGTATTTTTGACGGTACCACGAGGCAGGCGCCTTGCTAAATTTCTTCAGAATTTTTTTAGTTGTTCTTAATCTTCAAATTCTTCAATTTTTTTTAAATTTTTCAAATTTTTCAAATTCCTTCAAATTTTTTCAAATTCTCTAAATTTCTTCTAAATTTTTAAATTCTTCAAGTTTGTCAAATTCTTCAAATTTTTCAAAATCCTTCAAATTTTTTGAAAATTTTCAAATATTTCAAATTTTTCAAATTCCTTCAAACTTTTTCAAATTCTCCAAATTTCTTCAAATGTTTCAAACTTCAAAATCCTTCAAATTCTTCTATTTCTTTCAATTCTTCAAACTTTTTCAAATTCTTCAAATCTGATTTCAATGTTTTCTGCATCTTCTGCTCAATCATTCTGCAGATTAGCATTCTCACTGCTGTTTCGCAGGAACAGCCTTTTCTAGTTATTATTATTATTCCGTACGTTTTTCGACTCCCTACTAGTTCTGCATTTTTCAACCGATTTCAACCATTCTGGTATCAAAACGTTCAGCTCCTTCAGGACATTACTGCTAAGACTTTTGGTAATTATAACTTTTATAATATTTAAAATATTCAACTTTTTGTAACTTTTTTGCTCTCATTCAAATGAATGGAGAATCCTTCAAATTCTTCAAATATTTCAGCTTTTTGACAGCTTACTGCTTCAGCCTACTTTCAGCTAGAAACGCCATTCAACTTTTAAAATGTAGTGATATCTTTCAGCTATTATGGTATAGTTCAGCTTTTTCATATCTTTTACCATTTTCATATAGTACCTCCTTAAAATAATTTTGGCTTTTCAAGAAATTCAGCAAATAACATGCGTTGCTATGGTTGTCAAGGAGCCTCTGTTAGAGTGCGCACTCTAGAAATTCAACAAATTCTTCTTCTCCGAACAACTTCTTCTCACTCGCTCAATTTTCAACCTATCCACATAAATTATACATCAAAACGTAGGAATTTTTGTCTGGATTCGGAAAATGTAACCATCATTGGTGTGGGATTTATAGATTTTTCGCAAATCACCTCAGAGCGACACTAACCCGAAACCTTCCCCATTCATTTCCTATGGAGCGGTTTTCAAAAATGACACCTGGAAATCCAAAACATCACATGTATTTACATCGTCACTACTCCTAAACCGTTTCATGTACAGGCACGAGACTTTCACACATTCATGTCCAGACCCTTCTGGCGCTCACAAAAGAGAAATTTTGTCGATAAATGTTACGGTTTTGCCGCAGGAACAATTTGTTCGGGAGTAGCGTTTTGGGAAAATGCCAAAACAGGATCAGACTTCAATCTCCCCAAATGAGGCACTTTTCTACATCGTCACTACTCCTAAACCGTTTTATGTACAGGCATGAGACTTTCACACATGAATGTCCCGACCCTTCTGGCACTCATAAAAAAGGAATTTTGTGGACAACTGTTACGGTTTTTCCGCAGGAACAATTTGTTCGGGAGTAGCGAATGTGCAAAATCCTTAAAACGCTTTGGAGCTTCATTCTTCCACATCATCCACTTTTTACATCGTCGCTGTGCCTACACCGATTTTTGTACAAACCTAAAAATGAACTCCATAGTCCTCAAAAGCCTGCTGATACTCAGAGTGAAAGAATTATTTTGATATCTCTTATACTTTTTCAGCTACAGCGATTTGTTCGGGACCGTTTGTAGAGGATTTCTCAAATTTCATTAAAATCCTCTTTATATCATAATTTTTTACGCCTAAATTAAAATATTTCTAGCAAAAACCGATAGTTTTTCTTGTTCTCCTATCCGTTAGGAACTAAACGCTGAAAAAATTATGTCTCTACCATTTACGGAACAAGAGATATGGAGCGTTGTTTGAGGCAAAGTATTCCATTCTATTTCAATGAGGCAGAGTCTGACAAAGTCTCTGCACTTCTGTGGACTGGCCCGCTGCAGCTGTGTCAGTGAGTTTCCATGACAACGGAACTCTGAGGGCCAGAGGGAGAATCTCCATTGAGATACAATGGCAACTTTCGACGCCCGCTGCAGCGGCTATGATTAATGTAGCAATCTGAAATTCGCACAGTCACTTCCTCTTGACATTTTAAAATTTTCAAGTGACTTTCAGCGATATGTCACTTTTCTGTCCCATTTTGGATGTCACATGCTTTCCTATTGGGCCTTTGCTTCCAACAGGACCTGGCATGATGCCCAGACATGACCCAATTGGCCAATACAGCATCACCCACATGTGGGAAATGGAGCTACTGACCATTTTGGTCAAATGTTGAGTTCTGGGCCCAGATGTGGTGAGGCTGAGTTTCTAAAGGAGGCCAATCTGACCCATGAACTTTGGTCACGTTTGGTGACATTAAGTATTGGCACCCCTTTTTGAGGCACTTCCCAGTACAGGATTTGGACCAAACTGACAGAGTACAATCACCCGGTGATACTGAACACAACCATGCTAGCGGCTAACGGTTAGCATGTTGCTAACCAGAAGTAGCTTTAGAAAGGTCCTACCAACTTCTGCTTTGCCGGGGTTGTTCTGCCTTTACAGACAAATAGAGGGCTACAGCTGTGAGGGAGTCTCCATGACAACCCTTTTAGCCAGAGGCTTCTAGGAGGTCCATTGACTTAACATGGCACCTTTCGAAGGCTACTGCGGGTGCTGTGAAGACCGTAGGAAGCTGAAATTCGCAGTGTTACTACCTGTTAGTATTTTTGACGGTACCACGAGGCAGGCGCCTTGCTAAATTTCTTCAGAATTTTTTTAGTTGTTCTTAATCTTCAAATTCTTCAATTTTTTTAAATTTTCAAATTTTTCAAATTCCTTCAAATTTGTTCAAATTCTCCAAATTTCTTCAAAATTTTTAAATTCTTCAAATTTGTCAAATTCTTCAAATTTTTCAAATTCCTTCAAATTTTTTGAAAATTTTCAAATATTTCAAATTTCTTCAAATTCTTCAAATTTTTCAAATTCCTTCAAATTTTTTCAAATTCTCCATATTTCTTCAAATTCTTCAAATTTCTTCAAACTCTTCAAATTCCTTCAAATTTTTACATTTTTTCAAATTCTTCAAATCTGATTTCAATGTTTTCTGCATCTTCTGCTCAATCATTCTGCAGATTAGCATTCTCACTGCTGTTTCGCAGGAACAGCCTTTTCTAGTTATATATAACTCTTTGACTTAGATACATCCTCTCTCTTCAAGAACAAGAGAAACATTTTTTGAGAGCTTGATTAGTTCCTTTCAAAATTATTCATTGTATATGTTTTGTGTCTGTTGGTAGCTTTTAAGCACACATAATCACTTTTTTTTCTCCCCACTAAGGAGTCATTTTCCTTCTCTTTAATATAACCAGTTACTTTAATATTGATGTCAACATAATTCTTGTTTAATACTGCCCCTATACTAATGGCAGCATGAACATAAAAAACAAAATATTTATGGCTAGTTTTGACTCAGATATTTAGCTTGGATTTCCTGGCAGCCTTTTTTGAGCAACAGAAAAAACCCTCTTACACACACACTTTTACTATTCATTATCCAACCGCAAATGGAACAGCATTCCCTCTGGTTCATATTCTCCCTGCTATGCTCACTTTTTAAATTGGTACACTCACTCTTACCACCTCCTACTCTCTCGCTTCCACACACCCGCAGAAACACTCGCACAGGAACACAATTTCAACGGCCCACAGCAGTTGCGGTGCTCCCCCAGTGAGGACAGCTCCATCCATTGTGAGTGAATAATGTCCAAGGTCAGCGTGTACGCGGAGGGTGATCATAAAAACCATACTGCCGCTAACCACAGGCGAATAGCTGAATTAGACAGATGCTGTTTGAGATAGAGAGAGAGAGAAGACAACATTGGATGAGTGTGTAGCAGGCCATGGGAAAAACAGAAGAGGAATGGAAACAGATGGAGAAGTTCTAGAAGGAATAGGACGGAGAAAAAGCTGGCAAGAACCGAAAAACATCAGGATGGCAGAGATGGAAGAGTGCCAAACATATCACAACTGGTTTTAGTTTTAATGTTTAATTTCATGTTGTGGGAGTTTATTGGTCTTACAGGCCATATCTAGAGTCTCCAGATAGGAGAGCAATTTGGGACTTCTGCTTCAAACTGTTGACATATTTGAGATGTAAACATTTCTTCTTCAATTCAGGTTTCAATTCTGTCTAATCTAGGAAAACGTTCATCAGCAGGATCTCACACCAAGAATACCATGCTGAGGATGGCAAACAACAACTTTGCTTACATTTAAAACATTTAAATGAATTGCCTGCATGAGAGTGGTGACACAGAGTTCACCCTTATGCCGAAACAAACCTGCAGTTTATTTCCCACTGCAGGTCTTATGCTCAATTCAGTTGTTTTTTTTATCAGATTTGTTTGCGAGGTTGTTCACATTGCTTTTAAAATGTTGCTTATATCTGACTGTGGCTCCAAAGGAATGATAACAATGACTTTCTGCCCTGTAAGTTTCTGCCCAGCAAACATGGAGGAAATGGGGTGCATGGTTAAAAATGTCCAATGGAAGCCATTTATTGTGTCAGTGGGTGCTGGGGGCACAAATAAAAAAGACTGGAAAACGCTGGCATTTTACAAAGCTTTGGCTCTGCACAAAGGTTTATTTGGATGCAAGGAGGCAGCCAGTAGTGGTGGGGCAGGGATTTGAACAACTTCACAAAGAATGAGTTCTTTTTTGATGTGTCTCCTGTCTGCCAATGTAGCAATAATAATTGTTGTCTTAATGCCCAAAAGAGCCCAAAAGATTTTACTTTCATAAGTGGAGCATTACTGCTTTCGTCATAGTGCTCCGCTTGATTTATATATGCAAGAAGCTTTATTTGATTTTATGCTGGGACTATTTCATGTTCAATGGAGACAGAAACGGAATGGTAAAGAGGAAAAGAAGGAGAGAACAGATGAGACAAAAATACCAGAAGGAAGAAAAGGTGAAAGAAAAGAAGTGAGCAAAGAGAGAGAGCAATATAGCATCCTCTGAGTCTGCTTCTACACCTGCAAAGAGAGATATAAAAAGAACAGTAAAACCAACCAATAAAGTAATACAGGTACAAACAACCAAAGCCTTGATACCATCACTGAAGTATTTACAGTATTATTTATTATGAAATGTATAAAGTGATAGCTAAATATAATAATAGGAGTTTTCTGTTTAGAAGTGAATCTGTAGGTTCGTGAATCCAAGCACCTGTTAGTATCTGAGAGTGCGCTTACTTACTTTTACTCACTGGCCTTAAACCCAACTGAGATTTGATTTTACTTAATTTCTACTGGTATGCTTTTTGTCTGTATTTGCATTGTTTTATTGTGTTTTGTAGCATGTTTCTTAAGTTATTATTGTGTGCTTAGTTTTTCCATTTTATACCTTGGTATCATTTTATTGTTTTTAATGTTCAGCACTTTGTGTCAGCTGTGGCTGGTGGTAAAGCGCTTTATAAATAAAGTTGTTGATGGTGATGATGATCTGTGGCATGTTCAAATCTTGGGATATTATTTCATATCCAAATTCTGCTTAAGACCTCTACACAATGTTTTCCTTGAGCTGTCTGCTGTGTTTCTAGGTCTTCTTGACGTTGTTTGTAAAATAATCTTCGCAAAAGATCTCTGCTGGACTTATTCTGAGATGAAATTACACATAAGCAGAGGCGGACAGAGTACACAGCTTCATTACTTGAGTAAAAGTACAGATACCCCTTGCTAAATTTTACTCAAGTACAAGTAAAAGTACTGCAGTCAGATGTCTACTTAAGTAAAAGTACTGAAGTACTTGTTTTTAAAAGTACTTGAGTATCAAGAGTACATTTTCTAAATATTGCATTACTACTGCCACAGTGCTTACATTTATGTACAGAAATGTCCTACACATCGAGTTATGAAAAATGTTAATGTTAATATCTTGGAGAATGTAAAAGGAATTGAAAGTAAAACCAAGTCATTTAATCTTTTTACCATGTTGCTTTATTTAACATTTCTCACAAGGCAGTAGCACAATGGCAACACTCTGACAAACCTCTGCTAGAGTTTGAATGGATTTTTTTGCACCCACATTTGAACCTGACTGTGTTAAACACACCGCATACTAAAGAACATCAAACCAAATGCTCGGCTTAATTTTTGTAGGGAGTGATGAAGTTCTGTTTGGGTAAACACAGCAAACACTTGAAGTGAAAACTATCATTCAATTGTTCCGAAAATTGAAATAGTCGGGCGAGGTGGGGCCACGGGTTGACACATTCCCGGGATGGAACTGCTGCGTCTTCATCCATTGTTCGTCTCTTGTCTAATAAATCTGACCATGGAGTTGATTTCGGTGGAAAGCTGAATGTTATTGCTGATAGGCTGTCCCAATCAGTGGCGCCTTGCTGCCTGCACAATCCAATCACGTTTGAGAGGGAAACAACAAATTAAAGGTTTCCGAGATTTTTTTTTTTATTATTATTTTTTTTTAGAAGATTTTTTTTTTTTTTTTACTCACAGTTATGGATAGAAATGTAGCGGAGTAAAGAGTACAATATTTACCTCTCAGATGTACTTGAGTAAAGTCATGAGTACTCCCCAAAAATTATACTCGAGTAAAGTACAGATCCCTCAAAATTGTACTTAAGTACTGTACTCAAGTAAATGTACTCCGTTACTGTCCGGCTCTGCACATAAGATGACTGTTTACGAATTTGCTCACTTTTCAAGACAATTAATTTTATTAGGTTGATTTTAAGGGTAAAAATTAAAAGGGACAGTTTTCATGAACACCACTCTTTGTTTTCTTCCACCTTACAATTGGGAGCTAATCTATAATTGTCGATCACAAACAATCCCAATTAAACAAATTACGTTTGTGGGTATAAAATGAAAATGGTGGAAAATGTGGAAAGGTTCAATAGGTGTTAATACTATTGCACACTGATGTAGCTCTTTGATCTTACCGTATGATGTGAATGACAAAAGGACTCCAAAATAGGTATTTAATTTTTACATGAGTATCACAAATCTATGATCTGAAAAGAGCTTCTGAGAAAAGGTAAGACGTGTATGCTCATTATATAATTGAGCTTATTCAGTAAATTGCGTGAAAACAAGTGACTGTGATAAGAGACGCCTTAGCTGAGACAACAAAGAGAAAAACAGCCTTTGTCTTCTTCAAGTTCACACCGCCAATCCTTATGGAGCGATAATTAACACTGAAAAGCAAAATTAACAAATTCTTTGAAGCAGTTTTTATGTTTTTTTTTTGTTTCATTCCAACTAATTAATGTGTTTAATTTTTGTAAATCATATCAAAAATATCTTAGGATAAAATCTTCATCATTGTCATATCACAAATTAACACAATGTAATTTTAAAAATAAAATAAAATATATCTCTGACTGTTTTACCATGTTGGGGTGGATACTTTCCATTTTATCTTCTAGCTCCATATCGTGATTTAGGGTTTTGTTTGTGTTTTTGGACGGATTAATCCTTGCCATTTCCATGACCATCTCAGTCACCACCCACTCTCCATAATCAGCGTCACCTGCTGCTGCTTATTAACACCAAGTCCACCTGTGAGTCTACTTATACCTGCCTCATACTGCCACTCCCTGCCAGAACGTCTCATCTCTCTGCCTTCATGAGTCTACTCCAGAGTTTGTGTAGCTCAGCCAACCAATCCTGTGTTTCTTCGCTCGCCCTGCCGTCACCCACTGATCTCTATTTATTCACTGGATTGCACATTGGCCGTATATAATACACATCGCTGTGAAGCCACCAGCCGCCATATTGGTATTCCCCATTTTCCTCCCGTAACTAGGGAATATGTGCACTACAGCACTGAACAACAAGGATTTTGTCATGTTCAGGGGGGAGGGGGGCTTAAGAATTTTAAAATGTCAAATGCAATGTACTTTTATGTTATGGACTAAAACTATCAAGTACTGAGAAAATCATGTGCTAAAATATTTTGCATGTTATTTATTTATTTATTTATTTATATATATGTATATATATATAAATAACTTGTAAAATATTTCAGCACCTAATTTCCTAGTAGTTAATAGTGTTAGTACATCCACTGACTGTAGAATTACCTGTGAAACGTTTTCACACAGCCAGAAAACTGCTTGTTGTTGCAACCAAATCCTATGGGGTTCTGTGAGAGTAGGGAGTAGCAAGATGGCGGCCAGTGACTTCAGCTTTTCGGGCAAATCAGCAATCCAGTAAATAAATAGAGATCAGTGCCTTCACCAGATCAGCATTCTAATGCCTGTGCGCTCTGCCCGCTTCACTGTGTGTTCCTGTGTGGATCTAGTGCTGGCTCTGCCCTCTCTGGAAATTCATTGGCTTTTCCTGCTTAGTCATCACCTGGTCAACCTGCCTCAGTTCCAGTCAGTTGGTCTCAGGTCATTCCTGCCATCACCAACCTGTCCAGATTAATAAATGTTAACCGACTTGAACATTGGGTTCCCAGATCTATTCATAACAATCTTTCCAACTCTAAGGTGTTTTATTACATTTCTTTTGCTTTAGTTAATTTATTAATTTCACAACAATATTAGAGTACTCACCAGGCAAGAGGAGTGGGGTTCAGTACTAATACAATCATAAAAATGCAATTGTAACTAAAAATTGTATCCGTTACTGAAAGAATCAGATTAATGATCACGGCAAAAATAACCAGAAACTGAGGAAGATGTTTTTGGGAGAAATATATATCTTTCTTAAATTACTATATGTAATCTGTTCGATATCTGAATGTTTCTATTGCAGCCTAAGTGTCAAAATGTCAAACAGTTCCTTTCAAACTTCCTCTTCAACAACTGTGCAAACCTCTATGAATATACATAATTTGTTGCAATTACTGTAGTCTTTTCAAGCTGGTAATGAAAACAGTATGTCCTTGCACATAATTTTTTTTACATTTTTTGTGCTTCTACAAAATTTTACATAGAGACTGAGACAACATAGCAGACTTGTGATTTACTGCTAAGCCATGTTTAAAATACCAAATATCTGTGAGAAACCACAGAGCCAGCAAGACATAAATTTAGTGAATAATTTTGATAAAGCACAGTTGGGATTCAGTACAGAGGTGTTGTCAGCATCACCCTTCAAGTACATACATTACATGCTGTTATAAATGTCAATACTCCCCTGCACCTTTAATTTATTTGTACTCAATTTGAGGACTGAAGCGTTGAAATGTGTTAGCTGAACATCATGGTGATGCATCTGTCTTTTTGGAGGAACAGTTGAGGGTAAATTTAGGGTTTTTAGATTGCAAAAGTATTTCTTGCCCCCCTCTATCACATAACTTTAGACAAAGGCTCAGTTGTAGTATGAGAGGAATATAAATAAATTACAAGATCTCACAAAACTGCCACATAGAAAATATCTCCAGCTGTTTTAGTCACAGCTGGAGAAAAAGGAAGAGGTGCCAAAAGGTTCCAGAGTCAATTGGTGAGCTGAGAATCTAAAAGTTTATCAGGAACCTGAAAAACTTACACTTCTGAAAATTATTAGCCTACTGTGTTCTGTCAACTTCTATTTGATAGCATCAGAAGAACAAAATAGTGAGCTAAATATCTATGCATACTTACATGACAATCACACATCATGCATTTGTCAGGTTGTTAATGGTAATCGGTTATGAATGTACAGATTAATATCAATATTTTTAATATATATTTCTTCATAGAAACAGAGAAAGCAATAACATGTAAAAATATCAAACAGTGACAGGAAGAACAGAAATAATTTATTATATATATATATATATATATATATATATATATATATATATATATATATATATATATATATATATATATATATATATATATATATATATATATATATATATATATATATCAATAATATCAAGCCATAGTACCTTAATGAAAAGTGCCCTGTAATAATGATGAGGTCTCCAAACAGCTAATGTCAACAGGCCACCCAGGAGAGCATCAATATATTGGCTTGTGGGAAGATCTATAAATATTGAAAGTGACCTTGCCAATAAACAAGATATGAAAAAGAAAGCAAGAGGCAATGATGAAAACTTTTGGACATTATTCAAAATGGGTTTACTTCTTATATATGTGCATCTCTTTTGCATGTTATTGGTACACAGTAAGCCACTGTAACAAATGTTAAAACTGAAATGGTGGTTTTTGCTGTTGAAAGTCTTTTTGTTGTTGGTGTTGAATATAATTTATTCATTTGTTTACCTATTTAGTTCACTTATAAGTTAACAAGGTAGTTTTTCTTCTTTTTCTTTTTGTGGGGTGTGTGCAGGGGTTGGGTCGTCCTTCATACTTTACCCCAGAAGGAGTTGGTTATGGTGGATGTGTGTTTGTGTGGCCTGCTTCCTCTCAGCTCCCTGTGCACCTACATAATTGGTGCATCTTGGTAATGCAGTTTAATGGCTTCACAGGAACACTCTGAAATGCTGATGAACATCTGTTTGGCAAAAAACTCAGCAGCCCCACTCACGAGCACACAGCCCTCTTTTCTTCTTCCTCAACAAAAATGCACACTTTCTGCAGTCTGCTGTCCATTCTTCAGAAAAAAAAAAAACCTGTGTGAAGAATATAAACATCATGCACCTGGAAGGAATAAGCCTGTTTATCCTCTATGACTGCAATTACAGTTATGTCTCTGCGATAGAAGATACAGAAGCAGTCATTTCCATTTTAGACCATCTTGCAACTTAAAACATAACCAAACCCAAACAGATGTTTTTGGTGGTTTTTTTTTTTTCTTTTAAGAAAACAAACTTACATAGAAATTACAGTTATGTGTGGCCATTTTCAGAAAAGAAAAGTTTGGATAGCAATCGTAATCAAGCAAGGAAAATACAAAATTCTATAGATAAGGTCATCGTCATTTGGTTAATTAAAAAAGAAAGACTGTCTCGTTGGGTGTCTTGTGAATTTTTTTGTCAATCTACAAATGAGCGCTGCCCGTCTTTAGGAATGATGGAGGTAGAAAGAACTTCAGTGAATATAAGAGTTGAGTTTGACTTCATTTTGTATTGTGTTAAGTGACACATCTGCATTTGTTTTCTCCCAAGCTCCCCAGTGATTTTTGACTTGTTGGTCTAAACTAGCAAAAACTGGAAAAATTAAGCACTGATTCAGTAAAGCAAAATAAATCGGAGGTGTGACTGGTTTTTATAAGTCAGTTTTATTGATGCATATAGTACCTATCACACAAATTGATTTTAATAGGATCTTTTGTCATAAACCAACACAACGTGGTACACAATTGTGAAGGGGAAAGAAAACGATCCAAAGTTGTTCATTTTAACTTCTTTTTTTACAAATAAGGTGTACGTTTCTCAAAGCTTTGCTCGACCAGATACTCAAATTTATTTCCATTTCCCTTTGCAAAATAGTTCATATAGATTGGACGCAGATCACAGATTCACAATAGAATTTAGGCCGGCACTTTGAGTGGGCTATTCTTACACATGAATATGCTTTAATGTAAACCATTCCAGTTTAACGCTGGTTGTATGTCTAGTTTGTTCTCATGTTGGCAGGTGAAGCTTCACGCAGGTCTCAAGTCTTTTGCAGCCTCTAACAGGCTTTCTTTCAGGATTTCTCTGTATTTTTAATCCCATTCAGTTTCCCATGAACTGTGATTGACTTCAGAATC
Source organism: Fundulus heteroclitus (assembly GCF_011125445.2). NCBI lineage: Eukaryota > Metazoa > Chordata > Actinopteri > Cyprinodontiformes > Fundulidae > Fundulus > Fundulus heteroclitus. The sequence continues at coordinate 14,343 of NW_023397348.1, read as the reverse complement.
CCTGCTATAGAAAAGCATCCACACAGCATGATGTGACCACTACCATGTTAAACATTGGGGATGCTGTGTTCAAGGTGAAGTGGAATCTTAGGTTTCCCCCCACAAACAAAGTTTTTTGCATGTAGGTAAAAAAGTTAATTGTTCCCAATATGGATTGTGGCAAGTTGCAAACTGGGACTTTTCAGGAAATTCTTTCAACTATGTGTGTTCTTCTTGCAACTTTTGGAAATGTGAAAAAGTTCACATGGTATACTTTTGCAGGGTTGTATTAAAAATGTCAATAAAGTAGGCTGACTTCTGAATCCACTCTGACACTCAATCATTAAACTGTGTTGTGTGCTGTAAGCAGATTGCTTACATCCCAGGATGCCTTTCTGCATTCTGATTCTCAGATATTTATTGATGTAATGACCCGATCTGTCAGATTCCTTTTCAGAGAAGATTAAATGCCAAATTAATGCACTTTTTGATGTGCATGACAATCCACGTGTGGGCCTGCATATATTTCAGGCCTTGCTGTGTTCAAACTCATGTAAATGTAAACTAGTAACCTTCCTGTCACTGTTTTTTTTTCCTTTTTGCCCTGAAGAACCACAGTCAGCCACCTTAAGATAAATAGCTTTAACACGCAAAATTCACAACAGGTCAGAGAGAACATGGACTACTATTTACATGACAATAGGTGGCATTGAATGTGGGTGTCCCAGTGAGTGCTCAACAATTTGCTGCTACCATCAAGGTCATGGAAGATCATAGTGAGCTCTGGGGAGGGTGCAGGTATGTGAATTCTTCCCTGTGTGTGCCAGCTGGCGGGGTCCCAACCTCCAATCAGTGTCGCCCCCCCCCTCCTGGAGACAGATCCACTCCCTCGTTAAGAGGTTTACACAGAGAATTCGACTGCTCTCTCTCTCACTCTCTACCACCTCATCCTCTTCCTGCCTTGTCTCCATCATTCACAGTTCTTGCCCTTCTGTCAACTTCTCAAATGTCACGGCAAAAAAAAAAAAAAAAAAAAAAAAATTGAGCGTGTGAATAGTGTGTGCGCAACAGTCTTCCACGTGTCCCGATCAGATGATATCACGTCGAAAACCCGTCAGCCTGAACTCCAGGACCCCGAGGCGCCTCCTCAGACGATCCAAAAAACCTACATTTACTGTGACACCCCAAGACTGACGTTCATTTATTTCTAACTCTCACACCGCGGGGTGGACAGATAAAGGGACGGTGGGGGTGCAGTGATGAAGGAGAAGAGGGATGACAAGATGGGGGGAACCATGTGAAGACGGCAGCTTAAACAAGTTTCCTAATTGGGCACGAGAGGCTTCGCGAGTTTGGCTTTGGAACACTTCAGAACCTTTTTTTTTTTTTTTTTAAACAACAACGTGTTGAGGAAAAGCACTGCAGATAATTACACATGATTAAAAAAAAACTTGCAGGACGATGAGTGAATGTGGTGAAGAATCAGTAAGATGAAGTCATGAACTTGGATGTGATAAAATCAGTTTTGAAAACAACAAGCGCGCACACACACACACACACACAGGAGGCTTTGTGTCCTCCAATGACACGTGTACATGTGTAAGCTTTCTAACACACACACACACACACACACACACACACACACACACACACACACACACACACTTAATATAATAGGATACTCTCAGATCTCAAAGCAGCTGCATTATTTAACAGCAGGACTAGGATAGCCTGCAGTGTGTGTGATTGTGTGCGTGTATAAGAGAGAGACTCTCCTCTTCCGGCTATAAATATACCTGCATCTGAGAATCCCCCCGTTCTCTTACTGTTTTCCAATATCTCTCCTTTCTTCCCTCTGTCACTTCTCATCTACACTAGGGCTCCTGTACACTACAGCAATTTAGGAGCATTTGAAATCTCTTCCGATTCAAATGTTATCTGACAAGAGCGGCAGACTTCAGTATAAGTCTTGGATCTGAGTTGCTCTTTCAGCTGAAGGCCTGGAATCAAGGGAAATGTACTTCGCTACCCGGGGGGTGTGATTTCACCTGTTTTTCAAGAAATCTATTGTCTCCATTTTACAGGCAGCAAAAGCTTTTGCTATGAGCTGAAAAAAGAAGTGACAGATATGTGCTTTGTTCAGACTCAGTAATGTAAAGCAAAAATCAACCTGGAAATGTAGTTATGGTACAGTTATGGTAATTTTGTAATTTTTTTTCATGGTTGGAAATGGTGCCAGTCTACTATGGGACGTTTCGTGATGACCATGCATCAATTCGCAACTGGAAGGAAGACACTTTGTACCAGCTTTTGAAGACCATGATTTAAAGTACATTTTTGATACTGTAAGATAAGTGATTATTTGACTCCAAGAAAAAAGAAATGGAGACAGTGTGTCAGACAAGATATGAAGGATGTGTAAGCATTGCAAGAATACCACAACTGGTTTACCGTTAATTTAACACCTGTGGGTGTGGCTCAGCCAGCGCTTCGACGTGATGAGGGAGATAAAGATTACGGCACTGGCAAGGAGGTTTCCAACCTTAAAGATTTGGAGCTCATCCCCAAAGATTAATTGTCAAAATACCAATGGAAACGTACGAAAAGCTGGTCAGCAATTATATGAAGGGTTTAGTTGTTGTAATACCTATGAAGGTTTTCTCTATGTAGTATTGAGAAGGGTAAAAAAAAATTTTTGCATGGAATCATTAATATTTGAATAAAAACTGTTTTTTTTAAATTCCTTTTACATTGCTTTGCTCCGCATGTTACAAAGATTCCTATCTCAACAACCTATTAGGAAAAACTTCTTGATTTAATTATATGATGGAAAAAAAATGAACTTGAATCTGAAAGGCAGAGTAATTCTAGGTTTAACTGCATGGACTCTTGTCTTATGAGCTGGATATAATATTGCACCCCTTCACAGTGGAGTGTCATTTTCCCTCACTTAACTGAATGCATAACATGAATACAGTGTATCTCAGACTGGACAGGTATTTCTTTTCACCACAGCTGCTGTGTCGGTTCAGAACAAGCGGACTGGGGCACTCCCCTAACAGCTTCTCATTCTCATGTCCTGGGAGCTTGTTAAAATCATACCATATTGATTACAGAAACCATTTGCCATGACAATCAGCTTTTCTCCTGTCAGGAATTTACTGAGAGCCAAGCGCTCATCTCCTGACAAGTCTGTCCCCGCAGGGAATCAAGAAGTGCCGTTGGCCAGCTACTCATTGGTCCCACGCGTCGCAAAAAAAGTTTAACATTTGTAAAACATCTACAGCAAAATATCACGGCAATCCATCTAAAAGTTGTCACTGCAAAATGAGCAGACAAATCAAAACAAACCTCTTGGTGGTGCCAGAGGAAAAGTCAGGGGATCACTAATGCCAGAAGACATCATCATCAGTGGTTCATTAATGGCGCTGAAAATTTTCTTGGGAATCCACTTGACAGCTGCTGAGACATGACCCAGAATAGTTTATGATTGACAAACCTCACCTCTGAAAACATTTTCTTTCTTAAGCTCTTCAAGTATATCTGCACTTTTAACCTCCTTCTCTCAATAAAAAATTTGAAAAAATGGGTTTACATTTGTATTTATTTTGCTATTTTTTTGGTTTTGTGTTTTTACTATTTGATTAATGATACATTTATTTTCAATTACTGCAAGTTTAGAATATCCATCTGAGTGGAAATGAAGCCAACATTTTAGACCACTTACGAGCTTAGAGTCAACACTGGCAAGCATGCTAATAACATTTGATCACAACATATAGACTGCTTCTCTGTCAAGTTATAACAGTGGGGCGAATTATTTACACCTCTACCTTTTTAATAAGCGCAAAATCAACAGTCTCTAACTTTATATTGTGGTTTCATTGTGATGTGAAGGGATGAAATAACCAAAAAAAGTTAATAAATTAATTTAGATAAGTGTTTGATAACCTCCAACCAAGGCAGAATTTTGGTTACCACTGGTTATGTGCCCATGAGTCACTTTGCTCACAATCAATCAATCAGTCAATCAGACAATTATGTTTTCAACTTGTGTTTAAAGCACACCTGTCCACAGAATCAGTGAGTTTTCAAAGGACATCAAGACATGACAGTCAATCTTCACAGGGCTAGAAGGGGCTAGAACTTCAGTAACAAACTGGGTGAGAGCATGTTGGTGCAATAATTTGGATATATATGTCAGGATTCTGTGGTTCCGTGCTCTACTAATTCTGCTCCACAGGTGGCTGTAGTTGAAGGGTGGGCGTGGCCCGCACCTGCGGCTCATTGGGACTGTCTTCTCTGGCTTAAAAGGAGTGCTCAGACAGCTGGAAGACGCCAGAGTGTTACCCCGTTGTGGTATGCCTAGGCCATTGACCCGTCACCTGAGCTTCGTACCTGTGAGTTTTTGAAAACCCTGTTTTGGATCTAACTTTGTCTCCTGTCTTCTCCAGTTCGTTGTGTTTTGGATTTACTCACCTGTTTGGTTCCGTGCATTAAAGACCAGCTTCCTGAATCCCTGCCTGCTCAGATTTTGCTCTGGCATCTCCCCTCTTACTCCCTTGGTGTTGCCAAGCTGGCCAAGAACCCCCCCCCCCCTTCCTGGATTCACCCTTGTTCTTCCAGACTCACTCTGGTTCTTCCAGCTGCTCCTCCTGCCTGCTGCCGCAGTGGTGCTGCTCAGGCTCCACCGCTTGTGTTACATCTGCCAGCCTTCCTGTCATTCAGCCATCTCTTTCCATTAGAGAGTTGCATGTTAAAAAGGGAAGGAGGAGCTTATTCAAAGAAGATGGGACCATAGCATGTGTGTTGCTCTTAGCAATAACCTTTTTTCTGTCCATCCATCTGTTATCTATACCTGCTTATCTGTGCAGGGTCATGGCAGGGCTGGTGCCTATCTCTAGCAATCTCTGGGCAAGAGACGAGATACACCCAGGAGACAGGCGCTTGTAGTGAGTCTCGACCACCTGGTCAGCTGAAAGCCGGTGAGGTGCGCCGGCTGTTAGTGTACCGGGAGTGGCCATGTCCAAACAGGTCCAAGCTCTTTTAAAATTAAGCAATATGTCAATATACCAAGCAGGTGTTTGAGGGTTCCACGGCAAAATTCTCGCCTAAAACCTTTTGAAAAGTTACTTTTCTGTATACAGAAAACCCTTATTATTATCTTCAGCTGTCACTTTATACATGTCGTATTAATTAATACTGCATATTCTTCAGTGATGGTATCAAGGCATTACTTGATTGTATCTGTAATACTTTATCGGCTGGTTGTGCTGTTCTTTTTACATCTCTCTTTGCAGGTGAAGAAGCAGACTGAGGATGTATTGTTCTCTCCCTTTTCTCTCCTCTTTCTTTCACCTTTTCTCCTTTTGTTTCTTCTCTTCTACCTTCTTGTTTCAATGTCCATGTAACATGAAATATTCCCTGCATTAATTATAATAAAGCATCTTGCACGTAGAAATCAAGCGGAGCACTATTGCAAATGCGGTAAGGCTCCACTTTTGAAAGTAAAATCTCTTGGGATCTTTTTGGCATTAAGACAACAATTCTTATTGCCACATTGCCAGACAGGACACTATTAAAATGTTACTTTTATGTCACAGAAAGCATAATATTTCCAACTTTCATTCACAGCTTTTCACTCCTCTCCACCATTGCTATCACAGGTTAAATCATTCTCTTTAACCCGCAATGAATCATGGAATAGGATTACCCACAAATGATACACCAGACCCATCCTTCAAATCAGGGAAAAGAAGGACCCATTTGTGGGCTACATTTGCAGTAGTCTTTGCTTGTGAATTCGATTTGATGAATCGACAAGGATTTGTGAATTCGGACAGGACTTGTCGCAGCACTGTGATGTCATCGGCCTACAAATACAGCCTCCCAAGAACGGTGCCCTTGAATTCAGACACACTGAATGTTAAGTTTTCTACCATAATTGCAGTGGTTGCTATGACCAACTTGCACTGACATTCCCTGTACATATAAAACAACATTTAAGAAAATAAACTGCAGTTATATGCATTTTGATGACATTTGTAGTAAAAAATTATGCATAATATTTTCCTAATCTTCATTCAGGGAATGTAGCCAAAGGTTTCAGTGTCACGTGTTCTACTATTGTATAGGCTGGAGCTACAGAACCTGTTGTGGCCAAAGTCTGTGATAATTCCCCCACATTTTCAGGGGGAGTTTTCGGACAGAATGCTGGATAACAATTTATAGCAAAAGTTCATTGTCTGAGTGATGTGAACACTCTGAACCTATAGGAGCAAGTGTGGAAAAAGTCCATTGTCAATTTCGTTGAGACTATTTGCTTTAAGAGGGTTACTTACTATTTTCAAACATCTGATGTCTGATAAAATGTTGCTCCTCCGCCACCTTTGCACATTTATAGCCTAATCCACGAGTGCAGGGATAACAAATGTAATGATACATTTCTGATGAACGTTGCTGGTTTATTTATTGTTTTGCTTCAGGTCAAACTTGAGCTCAGGTTGTTGGATTTTTCAGGGAAAGGGGCTTTGGTAGCAGTTCATCAACAATTCAAATTCAGCTAGGAGAGTATGAACCATAAAATGGTTCAGACAGGTATATTTTGCTTACCTGTTGACATACAGAAAGAAGCAGCCTTTGAACTCTACCATCATCTATGAATTGGGGAAGACTAAGTGGAAACGATAGGGAACAGGAAAACTTAAGTAGGAGTGGTAGAGCACTCTCTAACGCTTGGTAACAGTATCTCAGGCTTTATCTGTGAATGACCCCTTTGACAGCTTAATTAAGGAAATAAATCATGCAGTTTAAAATATACATTCTCGCAGCTTCAGTGGTGTATGTTGAAAGCCCATCTCACAGCACAGCACTTTTATGTCAGCTTTATTTACACAGGTAAATCTCTTTGAGACACAGGTTGCTCAATATAAAGAGCAAGCTTTCTACTTATTTGAAATGTAAATATATGGACTGTGTTCTTCGGCTAAGCGAGACTGCTTCACAGCCATCGTAGATTTTGAAAAGACTAGGAATTAACACAGACACAGACAGATTTTTTGTGTCATGATTGAAAGAAGGGATCACACACTTAACAGCTGAGCCTACTAAGGAATCACAGACTACAGGAATTATCAGACTAACTAAACGCAACTGAGCACATCAAATTCTCATGGAAAGTCTTGCAACGGCAAGAGCTTAAGGGAAAAATACCAGTAGGTGGAGGTAATTGACAATATTCTCAGACTTCAAAGAAGTTATATCTGTGCCACTCCCCCATAAAATGAAAGACATGCCAATTAAAATAATTTTTGTTTAACGGACACATGAACATGATTTTAGAGTTCGTAAGGTTGTTGGTGGGTTATCTAAAAATGTTATTTCTATCTTAACAGACAAAAATATGATGTTTGGGCTGGATCGTGCAAGTAAACAATACAAACTAGTTTTAAACCGGTTTATTCCACATGGAAACTACATCACTTCTACTGTGAATGTTTGTTTTTGTCAAAAAGGCCCTTTTATTATTTAATCAATTTTAGTCTTCAAATCACTTTGTATACCTCATTTTATTTTTGTTTCTTTTCTATTACTGTGTTATTGAAATCCATAAGTTGATTTTACTATGTCCAGTAAATATATGTTCATAATAGTATATAGTTACAAATAAGGTTTTAAAAAGTTCAGCTTGTAGCTGTGATAGCAGAAGCTATGAGTGCGTCCACCTGCGCTGCCATGTTTATGGTGGGTTCAGCTGCGGGTTCGGCAAAAAAATTTTGCATCATGAGCGACAATTAGACATGCTTGACGTTTTTCCAAATGTTCTCAATATTCTTCGTGGTTAGACCCAAAAAGTAATTTAAAAACAGATATAGTTAACAGATGGTCCAGGTAAAATTATCACTAATTATTCACAAGATGTACATGCTCGAAAAGGAGTAGGATGAACCCTTCCACCCCACCGAATCCAAAATAGTTGTGGCAGCAACCGTGCGTGCACACAAGTCTGTTCAAGATGCCATCCTAGTAAGTTCCATCCTATGTTCCCTCCTTCACACTCATGCAAGAACAACTGAATTCACAAAGGAATGCACAGGCCATTAGGGCACAGATGCATTAAAGGCACTTTCTGGTATTGATTTTTGTTTACTAGTAGAAAATAGAAACAACTCCCCAGTGTGGGTGCATGCACAAACCATTATGCCTACTTTTATTGAACAGTATCCAAAAAGAATAGACAGGCACGCCCACAAACACTTGAACCAAGGACATCTTGCTCTTACCGTAGATGAGGAATCCAAAGGTCCTGGGATCAATCATGTAACAAGCACAACACAAAAGCAAGCTGGGGGATGGGAAAATTGAGAAAAAAAAAAAAAAACATTTGTTCGAGGAGCACCGAGGCACTTAAGCTTTACAATCATTCTGTCCGTCGCTGATGATTAAGAGGAGAGGACAGAGCAGGAGTATAGTAGTTCAAATTGTCTGGGTTAGACGTAAGGGAAAAACCGATTGTGCCTCATCAACTTGTTGACTGTCAAATATGTTGACTGTTTCTGATCAGCTCCAAAAGAAGATGACTTGTAGGTGCTTAAAGTATCTGACTATTCCATAATAATGATTATTATTTATTTGCTATCCATCTCACATCACTTTATTGCTATTATGTTCTGGCTACCAAAGACTGTTTTATTTTTATTTTATCTTTATTTGTCCATCCCATGATGCGGGTAGGCAGCTAAATGTAAAGCAGATGACAAACAAAAAAGGTTGCTTCCTATCTTTGTATATTTGTTTTCTGTTTTCTTCCATTATAGCTCTGACACACAGACATCCTGGACACTGGAAATTTGTCTTAAAAGGCTTGCATTAAAATGGCTTTTCCTAATCAATTATAGTTGCATAAAACAAAAATACATATAATGAAATAGTATGTGGTAGCAAATTTTGGTACTTTGATTAAATACAGAAATCCAAATGAAGATAAAAGTTTTTTTCTTTTTTGTAGTCAAATACAAATGACCAAAAATGTAAATTTAATTTGATTTTTCTTTTGTATTTAAAGTAACAGAATGTTGTGCCATTACACACTATTTTAAGTTGTCTCCTGTTATTAAATATTAGAAACTTGGTCTGTTAGGCGGGGGTGCTGGTGCCTATCTCCAGCGTACACTGGGCGAGAGGCGGGGTACACCCTGGACAGGTCGCCAGTCTGTCGCAGGGACAAACAGGACAAACAACCACGCCTAAGGACAGTTTAAGTTATATATATATATATATATATAATATATATATATATATATATATATATATATCTATATAGTATATATATATATATATATATATATATATATACTATCTATATATATTATATATTATATATATATATATCTATATATATGTGTATATATATATATATATATGTGTATAGATATATATATATATGTGTATAGATATATATATATCTAATCTTCTCTATACATATCTATATGTATATATATATCTATATGTATATGTGTGTATCGATATATATATATATCTATATATATCTATATCTATCTATATATATATATGGAAAGATAGGGTTAGGGATCCTTGTTTTAAAAAAATGTAACAAAATGATGGCAGTATGCCAAAGCTCTTAGGGTTTTATTTGAAATCCAGAAGCTACAGGCATTAGGTTTTCTATCCTTGGAGCACAAATTGGCAGTTTAATGTGTCCGTGAATCTCGTTTTGTTCCTGCTTTTTCTTAACTGAATTGCACTGAGACTCATTGTATGACATTCTGGTGTTACCATGAACTCTGTCAGGGGAATTTGGTAGAAAATCATTTTGTCTATGGTTACAAGCTATGAGGTAGCCAAATATAATTGCGTTTTCATGTAATGCATGTTGGATCAAAGACATGTTCAGTGGAGGTCTATTAGAGGCACACCAATTTAAGAGCAGTTTGAAGTTTGAGAGTATTTTGAGGCGTTTAATGTGTCTTTTGCAATGTTCGGATGACAACCAAAATTGAAGTTAGAGTCTTTCACACAGTGCTCTGGCTTCCTTCTATAGCACAAATATTACTTCAATTGGATGCCAAAGTGGTATCCAATTTTGTTGCTTGCTGTTTGTCATCTTTGTTTCAACTCTGTCCTGTTGGAATACATACTAGCACCTGTTTTATAACATCTGACGTTTAAAAGCTGCACTGTTTAGTGTGAAACACTAAACAGTGCAGAGGGAAACACTGAGTTTAACTGATATAATCCATACATTTTAGATTTTTATTCTATTGACAAAAAAAACACCTACATTGAAAACTGTAACACAATTTCAAATGTCTGTCATTCTTAAATGTCTTTCTCCTTACAGTCAGATTCACATAGAGGTTTTTTTTCTCTCTGTTGTTATCAAGTTCTTGCATAGTTGTTTTTGTCCCTGTTTTTTTTTCAGTGAATAAGTATTAATGGAAAAAGAGTAGCAATAAGGCCAATGGACACTTTGTCATATCTGTCAAAAAAACATCTTGGGAAATCAAAGGGGACAAGCTTTTCAGTTCTTCCTTTTCACATTTAACTCATTCAGTTGTGGTCTATCCAAAATGGAACTCTAATGCTTTGGTCTGAATTCCTCATTATTTCACCCCCACGTTCCCCCTTTTTACCCCTGTTCTGAGGTGTGTCTGAGAGCATCTCGTTTTCGTGCCGTCTCTTCAAATCTGAAGGAAGCACGTCACACCCCGCCCCCCTCCAGGTCGCAGAGCGTTCCTCTCCAACTTGATCGTCCATTTTTGTACTTTGCTGGGGGATGATGTAATAAAAAACCAAACATTTTCACTTCTCCACATGTAGCTTCGGCATCCTTAGCTTGGACAACAAAATCGCTCTGAGAAATACAAATGTCGGATTCACCAAATTGGTACGCTGAAAGTCCATGACCTTGTTTAGCTGCTCTGCAGCAAATACTGTGACGTAATAGTTTAAAAATTTGTAGGAGAAAACAGAGAAAACCAAGCAGCTTGAAAAAATAGAGCCCCAAAAAGAATATAAAGATATCTATGCAGATAACAGTGAAAGAAAAGATGTTGGCAATCACCGGTTTAGATAAGCTTTCTCTGGTCTCCCAAATGGGCATTTCTTTCAAAGAAATTCAGTGGACCAAGCTATCTAATAGGCACTTTGATCAAAAAGCGGCCCACTATTATCTTTGCATGTGTGCACATCACCTCTGGCATGTAAGCAGCAGGTACCACATTACTGTATATCATCTGGGTATCGCCATGTACGGTACCCCACAGAGAGCTTGTGTTTTTGCAGTGAAGTTGGTTTGTTAGCGGACCCCCTTTTGTTTTCGGGTCACTGTATTCCATTACTGCACAGGTATGCATGAAACCAAAACAAACACGACACCGACAGACATAACCAAACAGTTGCTTGGCGGTTCTGCTGCCATTTAAGGCACAGTATGGGGTCCATACTGTGTGTTTCAAGTGTTGTAAGTCTATGATAATCAAGGGGTTGCAAGACAATTTCTGCTATAACTGGATGAAGCTGGCCCAAATGTGTATGCATGGGGGGTATATTACGGCTCAGAGATTCAATGTGTGAGAAAGATGTCTGTGACTTTTATTTGTCGTGTTAGGTGTGCATTTCTTTTGCAGTGCTAGAAAAAAAAAAGAAAAGTCATTTTCAAGAGATTCGGTGTCCCTCTGCCCACAAACCACATCAGACTTAGTCAGCCCGCTTCATTTTGTCCTCATAACACCCTTGTCTTGCACTGATAATTATCTGCAAGACTGCACTCTGCCTCCTCATATTTGAATGGGAATGACAAAGAGCACGTTTGTAAAACAGCCTGGAAACTTTGTTACAGAGTTAAAAGGTGGGGGAAAGATAACAAGTGTCTGTCGGATGGGAAGGGGTGGGGAGCTGCAGGGGAGGGGGGAGGCGGTGTTGGAGACAGACGAAAGGAGAAATGATAATGATGAGTATAGAGAGACAGGCAGAATTGAATCTTTTAATCTCCCAAAGTGGGAAGAAAGCGACCAGAGGCATTTCTGATTGGATTTCCTTTAGGTCCACAAATAGGTCAATATAACTACCATTGCTCATTAGCCAAGAGGGGGGAAAGTAAGGGAAAAGTTTTGTGTCGATATTGTTGGCATCATTCAGTTGCCCTTTCTTCAGTAAGAGAGGAAGGGGAAATAGATGGTACAGAAAGAGTGCTATTGGATGTGTGTCTGTAAGACTTTGTCTGTCTGAGCAGGGCAGTGCAGGCATAATAATGAAGCACTGTAGTGCACACAAACACCTCAGGTTTGATCGTTCGCCTTCAAGAGCTGCTTCTCTTTCCGAACATTGGATCCAGTCAAAATGGGCTTCTCACCTATGCATCTGGTATCCTAAAAGTCTTAAAAATACGTGACTTTACGTGAGTGTAAACACGCTGTTTAGCTATGAAAGCATTGCCCGGATGCCAGTCAGTACATGTCAGATGCTTGCTTATGTGTAGAATTTTGTTTTGCTAATTTAGAAATTACGACATGTGAAATTATATATTAACGTCGCTAATGTGTCAAACCTTGTTTTTCGCTGATGTTTATCTGCAACTATCTGAATATGATCTTTAAATCGATGCATGATTATATGTTTTAAGAACAGTTTTAGTTATGAGTTATGTCTAAAGTAATGGTTTGTTAACCTTAACAAACCATTCTCTCTCAAAAAAAGGTATCTTATAAGAAATTATAGAATCATTGTATTTTTTAGTTTGCTGTCTGATACAATTTATCTCTCATTTTACCCCAAGCCCCAGTTCTGATTGTTTGACAAGTGCATTGTGATGAGGCCTACCTCTACAAGTTACGGATATCTGTAAGATCAATCTTTGTTCTAAATCTTGGTCATCTACAAGTTTTTCCTCTCTCAGATTAAAGTTACATATTAAAACAGAAATTAAGGTCATGAAACCCCTTTTTTTAGGAGGACAGTAAGTTTAAAGAACAGTAAGTTTCTGGTAATTGATAGATATTTCATTTCTTTATGAAATATTATTTGGAATTTCAATGTTTTGTTTAAATTTCTCTCTTTTATTTAGTGTGTATATATTAATAAGTCATTTGTTTTGGTCTGTAAGTTTTTCTTGTTTATTTTTGTTTGTTTTGTCTAGTAAATCATTAGCACATATGTTTTATCTCAATAATAAAGGTGATTTTGATTATATTAGATATTTTGTTTTTTTTTCTTACAATGTTTAGTTGAAGACACAATTTTAATATGCAATATACCATACAATATCCATCCATCCATCTTATCCCTGTTGGGGTCGCGAGGGGTGCTAGTGCCTATGTCCAGCATTCACTGGGTGAGAGGCAGAGTACACCCTGGACAGGTCGCCAGTCAATAGCAGGGCAATACAGAGACAGACAGGACAAACAACCATTCACGCACACACTCGCACCTAAGGACAATTTAGAGAGACCAATTAACCTAAAAGTCATGTTTGGACTGTGAGAGGAAGCTGGAGTATCCGGAGAGAACACACGCATGCACAAGGAGAACATGCAAACGCCATGCAGAAAGACCCAGGGTGGACTCAACCCAGGACCTTCTTGCTGCAAGGCAACAGTGCAACCCATTGCGATATTGTGGGTAGATACAATATATTTTAATAATTTAATGTGATTTGGCAGCAGCATGTCTTTCTATAAGATACAAGTTTTTTTTCAGAGAAATTATTACGGAACATCTGGAAATAGCCCCCTTTTTAGATGTGAGTCTGATCACTGAGGACTATGAATTACGCCAAATAGAGGGATTAGAGCACTAAATTAATGCTTATTTAGCAAAGATTACTTTCTGGCAGTTGTGTAGATGTAGAAGGTGATGCTGAAAATAAGGGGAACACACTCCTTGTTTAAAGGTGATGAAAAGTATAATTTATTTTAAAGTGAAAATGCATTATATCAGGACAGAGTTTTTTAAGCTTAATACTCTTTAGAAAGAACATATGGTGAGTAGACAAAACTCAGAAAAGAAGTGTTCCTGCACGTTGACAAGGAAACAATCATCTGCATAAACTGAGAGATTTCATCCAATCACCCCACAGGTTGCTATTTTTTGCAGAGAATTGTGATGTGATGTCACTTTTGACAGTAGGAGTTTTACCAGAAAATAACTGCATGAGATACCAAAATGGCCACTTTGAAAGTGTGGTCAACGGTTTGTTGTCATTTTTGCAACAATGAACAATTTCACACCTGTCCAAGCTACACTTTCCTCCAAACAAAACCACTGAGAGACAGTGTTTACGTTGTGGGATATTTTATGTCAAATTACGTGATGTGACACGCATGTGGTCCTGCGTCCTGCCTTAAG